>NW_025728800.1:0-146847 GCF_021461385.2 Schistocerca piceifrons | reverse complement strand
CACAGAAATTGCATCGGAATTAAATTCAAAAGGCACAATGCCGACTTAAGTACAAGAGGACTGACACTCTCACTTTCTTTGTTTTGAAGCTCTCCTGTAAATCCAGTTTTAGATTCCGATGCTTCACTTCAGGTTTTCTGTATCCTTTGGACCTTCTTATTGACGATGAAACACAGAAATTGCATCGGTATTCAATACAATAGGCACAATGCCGACGTAAGTACAAGAGGACTGACACTCCCACTTTCTATGATTTGAACCTCTCCTGTGAGTCCAGTTTTAGATTCCGATGCTTCACTTCAGGTTTACTGTATAGATTGGACTTTCTTATTGAAGATGAAACACAGAAATTGCATCCCAATATAATACAAATGGCACGATGTCGACTTAAGTACAAGAGGACTGACACTCTCGGTTTCTAGGATTTGAACCACTCCTGTGAGTCCAGTTTCAGATTCCGATGCTTCACTTCAGGTTTACTGTCTCCCTTCGACCTTCTTATTGACGATGAAACAAAGAAATTGCATCGGAATTAATTGAAAGGCACAATGCGACTTAAGTACAAGAGGAATGACACTCTACCTTTCTATGATTTGAACCTCTCCTCTGAGTCCAGTTTTAGATTCCGATGCTTCACTTCAGGTTTACTGTATCCCTAGGACTTTCTTATTGACGGTGAAACACAGAAATTGCATCCGAATTTCATACAAAAGGCACAATGCCGACTTAAGTACAAGAGGACTGACACTCTAACTTTCTATGATTTGAACTTCTCCTGTGAGGTCCAGTTTTAGATTCCGATGCTTCACTTCAAGTTTACTATATCCCTTGGACCTTGTTATTGACGATGAAACACCGAAATTGCATCCGAATTCAATACAAAAGGCACAATACCGACTCAAGTACAATAGGAGTGACACTCTAAAATTTCTATGATTTGAACCCGTCCTGTGAGTCCAGTTGTAGATCCCGAGGTTTCACTTAAGTTTTACTGTGTCCCTTGGACCTTCTTATAGACGATGAAACACAGAAATTGCATCCGAATTTAATACAAGAGGCACAATATTGACTTAAGTACAAGAGGACTGACACTCTAACTATCTATGATTTGAATCTTTCCTGTGAGTCCAGTTTGAGATTCCGATGCTTCACTTCAGGTATACTGTATCCCTTGGACTTTCTTATTGACGATGAAACAGAGAAATTGCATCCGAATTTAGAACAAAAGGCACAATGCCGACATAAGTACAAGTGGACTGACATTCTAACTTTCTATGATATGAACCTCTCCTGTGAGTCCAGTTTTAGGTTCCGTTGCTTCACTTCAGGTTAACTGTATCCCTTGGACCTTCTTATTGACGATGAAACACAGAAATTGCATCCGAATTTAATACAAATGGCACAATGCCGACTTAAGTACGAGAGGACTGACACTCTCACTTTCTTTGATTTGAACCTCTCCTGTGAGTCCAGTTTTAGATTTCGATGCTTCACTTCAGGTTTACTGTATACCTTGCACCTTCTTATTGACGATGAGACACTGAAATTGCATCGGAATTTAATACAAAAGGCACAATGCCGACTTAAGTAAAAGAGGACTGACACTCTCACTTTCCACGATTCGAACCTCTCTTGTGAGTCCAGTTTTAGATTCCGATGCTTCACTTCAGGTTTACTGTATACCTTGCACCTTCTTAATTGACGATGAAACAAAGAAATTGCATCGGAATTAAATTCAAAAGGCACAATGCGACTTAAGTACAAGAGGAATGACACTCTACCTTTCTATGATTTGAACCTCTAATGTGAGTCCAGTTTTAGATTCCGATGCTTCACTTCAGGTCTACTGTATACATTGCACCTTCTTATTGACGATGAAACACATATATTGCAGCCGAATATAATACAAAAGGCACAATACCGACTTAAGTACAAGAGGAGTGACACTCTAACTATCTATGATTTGAACCTCTAATGTGAGTCCAGTTTGAGATTCTGATGCTTCACTTCAGGTATACTGTATCCCTTGGACTTTCTTATTGACGGTGAAACACAGAAATTGCATCCGAATTTAATACAAAAGGCACAATGCGGACTTAAGTACAAAGAGGACAGACACTCTAACTTTCTATGATTTGAACTTCTCCTGTGAGTCCAGTTTTAGATTCCGATGCTTCACTTCAAATTTACTGTATCCCTTGGACCTTCTTATTGACGATGTAACACAGAAATTGCATCCGAATTTAGTACAAATGGCACAATGCCGACTTAAGTACAAGAGGACTCGACCACCCTCAGTTTCTATGATTTGAAACTCTCCTGTGAGTCCAGTTTTAGATTCCGATGCTTCACTTCAGGTTTACTGTGTACCTTGCACCAACTTATTGACGATGAAACACAGAAATTGCATCGAAATTTAATACAAAAGGCACAATGTCGTCTTAAGTAAAAGTGGACTGACACTCTAACTTTCTATGATTTGACCTCTCCTGTGAGTCCAGTTGTAGATCCCGATGTTTTCACTTAAGGTTTACTGTGTCCCTTGGACCTTCTTATAGACGATGAAACACAGAAAATTGCATCCGAATTTAATACAAGAGGCACAATATTGACTTAAGTACAAGAGGACTGACACTCTAACTATCTATGATTTGAATCTTCCTGCGAGTCCAGTTTTAGATTCCGATGCTTCACTTCAGTATACTGTATCCTTCGACTTTCTTATTGACGATGAAACACAGAAATTGCATCCAAATTTGGAACAAAAGGGCACAATGCCGACATAAGTACAAGTGGATGACATTCTAACTTTCTATGATATGAACCTCTCCTGTGAGTCCAGTTTTAGGTTCCGATGCTTCACTTCAGGTTAACTGTATCCCTTGGACCTTCTTATTGACGATGAAACACAGAAATTGCATCCGAATTTAATACAAATGGCACAATGCCGACTTAAGTACAAGAGGACTGACACTCTCACTTTCTATGATTTGAACCTCTGATGTGAGTCCAGTTTTAGATTCCGATGCTCACTTCAGGTTTACTGTATAAACTTGCACCTTCGTATTGACGATGAAACACAGAAATTGCATCGGAATTTAATACAAATGGCACAATGCTGACTTAAGTAAAAGAGGACTGACACTCTAACTTTGTATGATTTGAACCTCTCCTGTGAGTCCAGTTTAGATTCCGATGCTGCACTTCAGGTTTACTGTCTCCCTTAGACCCTTCTTATTGACGATGACACACAGAAATTGTATCGGAATTAAATTAAAAAGGCACAATTCCGACTTAAGTAAAGGAGGACTGACACTCTCACTTTCTATGATTTGAACCTCTCCTGTGAGTCCAGTTTTAGAATCCGTTTGCTTCACTTCAGGTTTACTGTATCCCTTGGACGTTCTTATTGACGATAAAACACAGAAATTGCATCGGAATTAAATTCAAAAGGCACAATGCCGACTTAGGTACAAGAGGACTGACACTCTCACTTTCTTTGATTTGAACCTCTCCTGTGAATCCAGTTTTAGATTCCGATGCTTCACTTCAGGTTTTCTGTATCCCTTGGACCTTCTTATTGACGATGAAACTCAGAAATTGCGTCCGAATTTAATACAAATGGCACACTGCCGACTTAAGTACAAGAGGACTTGACACTCTCACTTTCTTTCATTTGACCTCTCCTGTGAGTCCAGTTTTAGATTCCGATCCTTCACTTCAGGTTTACTGTATACCTTGCACCTTCTTATTGACGATGAGACACTGAAATTGCATCGGAATTTAATACAAAAGGCACAATGCCGACTCAAGTAAAAGAGGACTGACACTCTCACTTTCCATGATTCGAAGCTCTAATGTGAGTCCAGTTTTAGATTCCGATGCTTCACTTCAGGTTTACTGTATACCTTGCACCTTCTTATTGACGATGAAACAAAGAAATTGCATCGCAGTTAAATTCAAAAGGCACAATGCGACTCCAAGTACAAGGGGAATGACACTCTCACTTTCTATGATTTGAACCTCTTCTGTGAGTCCAGTTTTAGATTCCGATGCTTCACTTCAGGTCTACTGTATACATTGCACCTTCTTATTGACGATGAACACAGATATTGCATCCGAATTTAATACAAAATTTACAATTCCGACTTAAGTACAAGAGGAGTGACACTCTAACATTCTATGATTTTAACTTCCCCTGTGAGTCCAGTTTTAGATTCCGATGTTTCACTTCAGGTTTACTATATCCCTTGGACCTTGTTATTGACGATGAAACACAGAAATTGCATCCGAATTCAATACAAAAGGCACAATACCGACTCAAGTACAAGAGGAGTGACACTCTAACTTTCTATGATTTGAACCTCTCCTGTGAGTCCAGATTTAGATTCCGATGTTTCACTTCAGTTTTACTGTATCCCTTGGACCTTCTTATTGACGATGAAACACAGAAATTGCATCCGAATTTAATACAGTTGGCACAATGCCGACTTAAGTACAAGAGGTCTGACACTCTCAGTTTCTATGACATGCAACTCTCCTGTGAGACCAGTTTTCGATTCCGATGCTTCAACTTCAGGTTTACTGTGTACCTTGCACCTTCTTATTGACGATGAAACACAGAAATTGCATCGAAATTTAATACAAAATGCACAATGTCAACTGAAGTAAAAGTGGACTGACACTCTACTCTCTATGATTCGAACCTCTCCTATGAGTCCAGTTTTAGATTCCGATGTTTCACTTGAGGATTACTGTGTCCCTTGGACCATCTTATTGACGATGAAACACAGAAATTGCATCCGAATTTAATACAAAAGGCACAATTACCGACATAAGTACAAGAGGAGTAACACTCTAACTTTCTATGATTTTAATCTCTCCAGTGAGTCCAGTTTTAGATTCCGATGCATCACTTCAGGTTACTGTATCTCTTGGACATTCTATTGACGATGAAACACAGAAATTGCAACCGACTTTAATACAAATGGCACAATGCCGACTTAAGTACAAGAGGACTAACACTCTCACTTTCTATGATTTGAACCTCTCCGGTGAGTCCAGTTTTAGATTCCGACGCTTCCCTTAGGTTTACTGTATCCCTTGGACCTTCTTATGGACGATTAAACACAGAAATTGCATCCGATTTAATACAAAAAGATACAATACCGACTTAAGTACAAGAGGACTAACACTCTCACTTTCTATGATTTGAACCTCTCCTGTGAGTCCAGTTTTAGATTCGATGCTTCACTTCAGGTTACTGTATACCTTGCACCTTCTTATTGACGATGAAACAAAGAAATTGCATCGGAATTAAATTCAAAGGCACAATGCGACTTAAGTACAAGAGGAATGACACTCTACCTTTCTATGATTTGAACCTCTCACTGTGAGTCCAGTTTTAGATTCCGATGCTTCACTTCAGGTTTACTGTATCCTTGGACCTTCTTATTGACGATTAAACACAGAAAATTTATCCGAATTTAATGCAAAAGTCACAATGCCGACTTAAGTAAAAGAGGACTAACACTCTAACATTCTATGATTTGAACCTCTACTGTGAGTCCAGTTCTAGATTCCGACGCCTCCCTTAAGGTTTACTGTATCCCTTGGACCTTCTTATTGACGATGAAACACAGATATTGCATCCGAATTTAATACAAAAGGCACAATACCGACTCAAGTACAAGAGGAGTGACACTCTAACTCTCTATGATTTGAACCTCTCATGTGAGTCCAGTTTTAGATTTCGATGCTTCACTTCAGGTTTACTGTATCCCTTGGACTTTCTTATTGAAGGTGAAACACAGAAATTGCATCCGAATTTAATACAAAAGGCACAATGCCTACATAAGTACAAGAGGACTGACACTCTAACTTTCTATGATTTTGAACTCTCCTGAGAGTCCAGTTTTAGATTCCAATGCTTCACTTCAGGTTTACCATATCCCTTGGACCTTGTTATTGACGATGAAACACAGAAATTGCATCCGAATTCAATACAAAAGGCACAATACCGACTCAAGTACAAGAGGAGAGACACTCTAACTTTCTATGATTTGAACCTCTCCTGTGAGTCAGATTTAGATTCCGATGTTTCACTTCAGTTTTACTGTACCCCCTTGGACCTTCTTATTGACGATGAAACACAGAAATTGCATCCGAATTTAATACAATTGCACAATGCCGCCTTAAGTACAAGAGGTCTGACACTCTCAGTTTCTATGATATGAAACTCTCCTGTGAGACCAGTTTTAGATTCGATGCTTCACTTCAGGTTTACTGTGTACCTTGCACCTTCTTATTGACGATGAAACACAGAAATTGCATCGAAATTTAATACAAAAGGCACAATGTCGACTTAAGTAAAAGTGTGACTGACACTCTTACTTTCTATGATTCGAACCTCTCCTGTGAGTCCAGTTTTAGATTCCGATGTTTCACTTGAGGATTACTGTGTCCCTTGGACCTTCTTATTGACGATGAAACACAGAAATTGCATCCGAATTTAATACAAGAGGCACAATACTGACTTAAGTAAAAGAGGACTAACACTCTAACATTCTATGATTTGAACCTCTCCTGTGAGTCCAGTTTTAGATTCCGACGCTTCCCTTAAGGTTTACTGTATCCCTTGGACCTTATCATTGACGATGAAACACAGAAATTGCATCCGAATTTAATACAAAAGGCACAATACCGACTTAAGTACAAGAGGAGTAACACTCTAACTTTCTATGATTTTAATCTCTCCTGTGAGTCCAGTTTTAGATTCCGATGCATCACTTCAGGTTTACTGTATCCCTTGGACATTCTTATTGACGATGAAACACAGAAATTGCAACCGAATTTAATACAAATGGCACAATGCCCGACTTAAGTACAAGAGGACTAACACTCTCACTTTCTATGATTTGAACCTCTCCTGTGAGTCCAGTTTAGATTCGACGCTTCCCTTAAGGTTTACTGTATCCCTTGGACCTTCTTATGGACGATAAAACACAGAAATTGCATCCGATTTTAATACAAAAGATACAATACCGACTTAAGTACAAGAGGACAAACACTCTCACTTTCTATGATTTGAACCTCTCTTGTGAGTCCAGTTTTAGATTCCGATGCTTCACTTCAGGTTTACTGTATACCTTGCACCTTCTTATTGACGATGAAACAAAGAAATTGCATCGAAATTAAATTCAAAGGCACAATGCGACTTAAGTACAAGAGGAATGACACTCTACCTTTCTATGATTTGAACCTCTCCTGTGAGTCCAGTTTTA
Organism: Schistocerca piceifrons; assembly: GCF_021461385.2. Taxonomy (NCBI): domain Eukaryota; kingdom Metazoa; phylum Arthropoda; class Insecta; order Orthoptera; family Acrididae; genus Schistocerca; species Schistocerca piceifrons. The sequence goes on along the minus strand of NW_025728800.1, from coordinate 139,564 downwards.
GATTCCGATGGCTTCACTTCAGGTTTACTGTATCCCTTGGACCTTCTTATTGACGATTAAACACAGAAAATTCATCCGAATTTAATACAAAAGGCACAATGCCGACTTAAGTAAAAGAGGACTAACACTCTAACATTCTATGATTTGAACCTCTACTGTGAGTCCAGTTCTAGATTCCGACGCTTCCCTTAAGGTTTACTGTATCCCTTGGACCTTCTTATTGACGATGAAACACAGAAATTGGATCCGAATTTAATACAAAAGGCACAATACCGACTTAAGTACAAGAGGAGTAACACTCTAAACTTTCTATGATTTTAATCTCTCCTGTGAGGTCCAGTTTTAGATTCCGATGCATCACTTCAGGTTTACTGTATCCCTTGGGACATTCTTATTGACGATGAAACACAGAAATTGCAACCGAATTTAATACAAATGGCACAATGCCGACATAAGTACAAGAGGACTAACACTCTCACTTTCTATGATTTGAACCTCTCCTGTGAGTCCAGTTTTAGATTCCGACGCTTCCCTTAAGGTTTAATGTATCCCTCGGACCTTCTTATTGACGATAAAACACAGAAGTTGCATTCGAATTTAATACAAAAGGCACAATACCGACTTAAGTACAAGAGGACTAACACTCTCACTTTCTATGATTTGAACCTCTCCTGTGAGTCCAGTTTTAGATTCCGATGCTTCACTTCAGGTTTACTGTATACCTTGCACCTTCTTATTGACGATGAAACAAAGAAATTGCATCGGAATTAAATTCAAATTCACAATGCGACTTAAGTACAAGAGGAATGACATTCTACCTTTCTATGATTTGAACCTCTCCTGTGAGTCCAGTTTTAGATCCGATGCTTCACTTCAGGTTTACTGTATCCCTTGGACTTCTTATTGACGGTGAAACACAGAAATTGCATCCGAAATTTCATACAAAAGGCACAATGCCGACTTAAGTACAAGAGGACTGACACTCTTACTTTCTATGATTCGAACTCTCCTGTGAGTCCAGTTTTAGATTCCGATGTTTCACTTGAGGATTACTGTGTCCCTTGGACCTTCTTATTGACGATGAAACACAGAAATCGCATCCGAATTTAATACAAGAGGCACAATACTGACTTAAGTAAAAGAGGAGTAACACTCTAGCATTCTATGATTTGAACCTCTCCTGTGAGTCCAGTTTTAGATACCGACGCTTCCCTTAAGGTTTTACTGTATCCCTTGGACCTTATCATTGACGATGAAACACAGAAATTGCATCCGAATTTAATACAAAAGGCACAATACCGACTTAAGTACAAGAGGAGTAACACTCTAACTTTCTATGATTTTAATCTCTCCTGTGAGTCCAGTTTTAGATTCCGATGCATCACTTCAGGTTTACTGTATCCCTTGGACATTCTTATTGACGTTGAAACACAGAAATTGCAACCGAATTTAATACAAATGGCACAATGCCGACTTAAGTACAAGAGGACTAACACTCTCACTTTCTATGATTTGAACCTCTCCTGTGAGTCCAGTTTTAGATTCCGACGCTTCCCTTAAGGTTTACTGTATCCCTTGGACCTTCTTATGGACGATAAAACACAGAAATTGCATCCGATTTTAATACAAAAGATACAATACCGACTTAAGTACAAGAGGACTAACACTCTCACTTTCTATGATTTGAACCTCTCTTGTGAGTCCAGTTTTAGATTCCGATGCTTCACTTCAGGTTTACTGTATACCTTGCACCTTCTTATTGACGATGAAACAAAGAAATTGCATCGGAATTAAATTCAAAGGCACAATGCGACTTAAGTACAAGAGGAATGACACTCTACATTTCTATGATTTGAACCTCTCCTGTGAGTCCAGTTTTAGATTCCGATGCTTCACTTCAGGTTTACTGTATCCCTTGGACCTTCTTATTGACGATTAAACACAGACAATTCATCCGAATTTAATACAAAAGGCACAATGCCGACTTAAGTAAAAGAGGACTAACACTCTAACATTCTATGATTTGAACCTCTACTGTGAGTCCAGTTCTAGATTCCGACGCTTCCCTTAAGGTTTACTGTATCCCTTGGACCTTCTTATTGACGATGAAACACAGAAATTGGATCCGAATTTAATACAAAAGGCACAATACCGACTTAAGTACAAGAGGAGTAACACTCTAAATTTCTATGATTTTAATCTCTCCTGTGAGTCCAGTTTTAGATTCCGATGCATAGCTTCAGGTTTACTGTATCCCTTGGACATTCTTATTGACGATGAAACACAGAAATTGCAACCGAATTTAATACAAATGGCACAATGCCGACATAAGTACAAGAGGACTAACACTCTCACTTTCTATGATTTGAACCTCTCCTGTGAGTCCAGTTTTAGATTCCGACGCTTCCCTTAAGGTTTAATGTATCCCTCGGACCTTCTTATTGACGATAAAACACAGAAGTTGCATTCGAATTTAATACAAAAGGCACAATACCGACTTAAGTACAAGAGGACTACCACTCTCACTTTCTATGATTTGAACCTCTCCCGTGAGTCCAGTTTTAGATTCCGATGCTTCACTTCAGGTTTACTGTATACCTTGCACCTTCTTATTGACGATGAAACAAAGAAATTGCATCGGAATTAAATTCAAATTCACAATGCGACTTAAGTACAAGAGGAATGACATCTACCTTTCTATGATTTGAACCTCTCCTGTGAGTCCAGTTTTAGATTCCGATGCTTCACTTCAGGTTTACTGTATCCCTTGGACTTTCTTATTGACGGTGAAACACAGAAATTGCATCCGAATTTCATACAAAAGGCACAATGCCGACTTAAGTACAAGAGGACTGACACTCTAACTTTCTATGATTTGAACTTCTCCTGTGAGTCCAGTTTTAGATTCCGATGCTTCACTTCAGGTTTACTGTATCCCTTGGACTTTCTTATTGACGGTGAAACACAGAAATAGCATCCGAATTTAATACAAAAGGCACAATGCCGACTTAAGTACAAGAGGACTGACACTCTAACTCTCTATGATTTGAACCTCTCATGTGAGTCCAGTTTTAGATTTCGATGCTTCACTTCAGGTTTACTATATCCCTTGGACTTTCTTATTGACGGTGAAACACAGAAATTGCATCCGAATTTAATACAAAAGGCACAATACCGACTTAAGTACAAGAGGAGTAACACTCTAACTTTCTATGATTTTAATCTCTCCTGTGAGTCCAGTTTTAGATTCCGATGCTTCACTTCAGGTTTACTGTATACCTTGGACTTTCCTTATTGACGGTGAAACACAGAAATTGCATCCGAATTTCATACAAAAGGCACAATGCCGACTTAAGTACAAGAGGACTGACACTCTAACTTTCTATGATTTGAACTTCTCCTGTGAGTCCAGTTTTAGATTCCGATGCTTCACTTCAGGTTTACTATATCCCTTGGACCTTGTTATTGACGATGAAACAACGAAATTGCATCCGAATTCATACAAAAGGCACAATATCGACTCAAGTACAAGAGGTGTGACACCTCTAACTTTCTATGATTTGAACCTCTAATGTGAGTCCAGTTTTAGATTCCGATGCTTCACTTCAGGTTTACTGTATCCCTTGGACTTTCTTATTGACGGTGAAACTCAGAAATAGCATCCGAATTTAATACAAAAGGCACAATGCCGACTTAAGTACAAGAGGACTGACACTCTAACTTTCTATGATTTGAACTTTTCCTGTGAGTCCAATTTTAGATTCCGATGCTTCACTTCAGGTTTACTGTATCCCTTGGATCATCTTATTGACGATGAAACACAGAAATTGCATCCGAATTTAGTACAAATGGCACAATGCCGACTTAAGTACAAGAGGACTGACACCCTCAGTTTCTATGATTTGAACCTCTCCTGTGAGTCCAGTTTTAGATTCCGATGCTTCACTTCAGGTTTACTGTGTACCTTGCACCTACTTATTGACGATGAAACACAGAAATTGCATCGAAATTTAATACAAAAGGCACAATGTCGACTTAAGTAAAAGTGGCCTGACACTCTAACTTTCTATGATTTGAACCTCTCCTGTGAGTTCAGTTGTAGATCCCGATGTTTCACTTAAGGTTTTCTGTGTCCCTTGGACCTTCTTATAGACGATGAAACACAGAAATTGCATCCGAATTTAATACAAGAGCACAATATTGACTTAAGTACAAGAGGACTGACTCTCTAACTATCTATGATTTGAATCTTTCCTGTGAGTCCAGTTTTAGAATCCGTTGCTTCACTTCAGGTTTACTGTATCCCTTGGAAGTTCTTATTGACGATAAAACACAGAAATTGCATCGGATTTAAAATCAAAAAGCACAATGCCGACTTAAGTACAAGAGGACTGACACTCTCACTTTCTTTGATTTGAACCTCTCCTGTGAATCCAGTTTTAGATTCCGATGCTTCACTTCAGGTTTTCTGTATCCCTTGGACCTTCTTATTGACGATGAAACACAGAAATTGCGTCCGAATTTAATACAAATGGCACAATGCCGACTTAAGTACAAGAGGACTGACACTCTCACTTTCTTTCATTTGAACCTCTCCTGTGAGTCCAGTTTTAGATTCCGATGCTTCACTTCAGGCTTACTGTATACCTTGCACCTTCTTATTGACGATGAGACACTGAAATTGCATCGGAATTTAATACAAAAGGCACAATGCCGACTCAAGTAAAAGAGGACTGACACTCTCACTTTCCATGATTCGAAGCTCTAATGTGAGTCCAGTTTTAGATTCCGATGCTTCACTTCTGGTTTACTGTATCCCTTGACATTCTTATTGACGATGAAACACAGAAATTGCAACCGAATTTAATACAAATGGCACAATGCCGACATAAGTACAAGAGGACTAACACTCTCACTTTCTATGATTTGAACCTCTCCTGTGAGTCCAGTTTTAGATTCCGACGCTTCCCTTAAGGTTTACTGTATCCCTCGGACCTTCTTATTGACGATAAAACACAGAAGTTGCATTCGAATTTAATACAAAAGGCACAATACGACTTAAGTACAAGAGGACTAACACTCTCACTTTCTATGATTTGAACCTCTCCTGTGAGTCCAGTTTTAGATTACGATGCTTCACTTCAGGTTTACTGTATCCCTTGGACTTTCTTATTGACGGTGAAACACAGAAATTGCATCCGAATTTCATACAAAAGGCACAAAGCCGACTTAAGTACAAGAGGACTGACACTCTTACTTTCTATGATTCGAACCTCTCCTGTGAGTCCAGTTTTAGATTCCGATGTTTCACTTGAGGATTACTGTGTCCCTTGGACCTTCTTATTGACGATGAAACACAGAAATCGCATCCGAATTTAATACAAGAGGCACAATACTGACTTAAGTAAAGAGGAGTAACACTCTAGCATTCTATGATTTGAACCTCTCCTGTGAGTCCAGTTTTAGATACCGACGCTTCCCTTAAGGTTTACTATATCCCTTGGACCTTATCATTGACGATGAAACACAGAAATTGCATCCGAATTTAATACAAAAGGCACAATACCGACTTAAGTACAAGAGGAGTAACACTCTAACTTTCTATGATTTGAACTTCTCCTGTGAGTCCAGTTTTAGATTCCGATGCTTCACTTCAGGTTTACTGTATCCCTTGGACCTTCTTATTGACGATGAAACACAGAAATTGCATCCGAATTTAGTACAAATGGCACAATGCCGACTTAAGTACAAGAGGACTGACACCCTCAGTTTCTATGATTTGAACCTCTCCTGTGAGTCCAGCTTTAGATTCCGATGCTTCACTTCAGGTATATCGTATCCCTTCGACCTTCTTATTGACGATGAAACACAGAAATTGCATCCGAATTTGGAACAAAAGGCACAATGCCGACATAAGTACAAGTGGATGACATTCTAACTTTCTATGATATGAACCTCTCCTGTGAGTCCAGTTTTAGGTTCGATGCTTCCCTTCAGGTTAACTGTATCCCCTGGACCTTCTTATTGACGATGAAACACAGAAATTGCATCCGAATTTAATACAAATGGCACAATGCCGACTTAAGTACAAGAGGACTGACACACTCACTTTCTATGATTTGAACCTCTGATGTGAGTCCAGTTTTTAGATTCCGATGCTTCACTTCAGGTTTACTGTATAACTTGCACCTTCATATTGACGATGAAACACAGAAATTGCATCGGAATTTAATACAAAAGGCACAATGCTGACTTAAGTAAAAGAGGACTGACACTCTAACTTTGTATGATTTGAACCTCTCCTGTGAGTCCAGATTTATATTCCGATGCTGCACTTCAGGTTTACTGTCTCCCTTAGACCTTCTTATTGACGATGAGACACAGAAATTGCATCGGAATTAAATTAAAAAAGCACAATTCCGACTTAAGTAAAAGAGGACTGACACTCTCACTTTCTATGATTTGAACCTCTCCTGTGAGTCCAGTTTTAGAATCCGTTGCTTCACTTCAGGTTTACTGTATCCCTTGGACGTTCTTATTGACGATAAAACACAGAAATTGCATCGGAATTAAATTCAAATGCACAATGCCGACTTAAGTACAAGAGGACTGACACTCTCACTTTCTTTGATTTGAACCTCTCTGTGAATCCAGTTTTAGATTCCGATGCTTCACTTCAGGTTTTCTGTATCCCTTGGACCTTCTTATTGACGATGAAACACAGAAATTGCGTCCGAATTTAATACAAATGTCACAATGCCGACTTAAGTACAAGAGCACTGACACTCTCACTTTCTTTCATTTGAACCTCTCCTGTGAGTCCAGTTTTAGATTCCGATGCTTCACTTCAGGTTTACTGTATAGCTTGCACCTTCTTATTGACGATGAGACACTGAAATTGCATCGGAATTTAATACAAAAGGCACAATGCCGACTCAAGTAAAAGAGGACTGACACTCTCACTTTCCATGATTCGAAGCTCTAATGTGAGTCCAGTTTTAGATTCCGATGCTTCACTTCAGGTTTACTGTATACCTTGCACCTTCTTATTGACGATGAAACAAAGAAATTGCATCGGAGTTAAATTCAAAAGGCACAATGCGACTTAAGTACAAGGGGAATGACACTCTAACTTTCTATGATTTGAACTTTTCCTGTGAGTCCAATTTTAGATTCCGATGCTTCACTTCAGGTTTACTGTATCCCTTGGATCATCTTATTGACGATGAAACACAGAAATTGCATCCGAATTTAGTACAAATGGCACAATGCCGACTTAAGTACAAGAGGACTGACACCCTCAGTTTCTATGATTTGAACCTCTCCTGTGAGTCCAGTTTTAGATTCCGATGCTTCACTTCAGATTTACTGTGTACCTTGCACCTACTTATTGACGATGAAACACAGAAATTGCATCGAAATTTAATACAAAAGGCACAATGTCAACTAAGTAAAAGTGGCCTGACACTCTAACTTTCTATGATTTGAACCTCTCCTGTGAGTTCAGTTGTAGATCTCGATGTTTCACTTAAGGTTTACTGTGTCCCTTGGACCTTCTTATAGACGATGAAACACAGAAATTGCATCCGAATTTAATACAAGAGGCACAATATTGACTTAAGTACAAGAGGACTGACACTCTAACTATCTATGATTTGAATCTTTCCTGTGAGTCCAGTTTTAGAATCCGTTGCTTCACTTCAGGTTTACTGTATCCCTTGGAAGTTCTTATTGACGATAAAACACAGAAATTGCATCGGAATTAAATTCAAAAAGCACAATGCCGACTTAAGTACAAGAGGACTGACACTCTCACTTTCTTTGATTTGAACCTCTCCTGTGAATCCAGTTTTAGATTCCGATGCTTCACTTCAGGTTTTCTGTATCCCTTGGACCTTCTTATTGACGATGAAACACAGAAATTGCTTCCGAATTTAATACAAATGGCACAATGCCGACTTAAGTACAAGAGGACTGACACTCACACTTTCTTTCATTTGAACCTCTCCTGTGAGTCCAGTTTTAGATTCCGATGCTTCACTTCAGGTTTACTGTATACCTTGCACCTTCTTATTGACGATGAGACACTGAAATTGCATCGGAATTTAATACAAAAGGCACAATGCCGACTTAAGTAAAAGAGGACTGACACTCTCACTTTCCATGATTCGAAGCTCTAATGTGAGTCCAGTTTTAGATTCCGATGCTTCACTTCTGGTTTACTGTATCCCTTGGACATTCTTATTGACGATGAAACACAGAAATTGCAACCGAATTTAATACAAATGGCACAATGCCGACATAAGTACAAGAGGACTAACACTCTCACTTTCTATGATTTGAACCTCTCCTGTGAGTCCAGTTTTAGATTCCGACGCTTCCCTTAAGGTTTACTGTATCCCTCGGACCTTCTTATTGACGATAAAACACAGAAGTTGCATTCGAATTTAATACAAAAGGCACAATACCGACTTAAGTACAAGAGGACTAACACTCTCACTTTCTATGATTTGAACCTCTCCTGTGAGTCCAGTTTTAGATTACGATGCTTCACTTCAGGTTTACTGTATCCCTTGGACTTTCTTATTGACGGTGAAACACAGAAATTGCATCCGAATTTCATTCAAAAGGCACAATGCTGACTTAAGTACAAGAGGACTGACACTCTAACTTTCTATGATTTGAACTTCTCCTGTGAGTCCAGTTTTAGATTCCGATGCTTCACTTCAGGTTTACTATATCCCTTGGACCTTGTTATTGACGATGAAACAACGAAATTGCATCTGAATTCAATACAAAAGGCACAATATCGACTCAAGTACAAGAGGAGTGACACTCTAACTTTCTATGATTTGAACCTCTAATGTGAGTCCAGTTTTAGATTCCGATGCTTCACTTCAGGTTTGCTGTATCCCTTGGACTTTCTTATTGACGGTGAAACACAGAAATTGCATCCGAATATAATACAAAAGGCACAATGCCGACTTAAGTACAAGAGGACTGACACTCTAACTTTCTATGATTTGAACGTCTCCTGTGAGTCCAGTTTTAGATTCCGATGCTTCTCTTCAGGTTTACTGTATCCCTTGGACCTTCTTATTGACGATGAAACACAGAAATTGCATCCGAATTTAGTACAAATGGCACAATGCCGACTTAAGTACAAGAGGACTGACACCCTCAGTTTCTATGATTCGAACCTCTCCTGTGAGTCCAGTTTTAGATTCTGATGCTTCACTTCAGGTATATCGTATCCCTTCGACCTTCTTATTGACGATGAAACACAGAAATTGCATCCGAATTTGGAACAAAATGCACAATGCCGACATAAGTACAAGTCGATGACATTCTAACTTTCTATGATATGAACCTCTCCTGTGAGTCCAGTTTTAGGTTCCGATGCTTCCCTTCAGGTTAACTGTATCCCATGGACCTTCTTATTGACGATGAAACACAGAAATTGCATCCGAATTTAATACAAATGGCACAATGACGACTTAAGTACAAGAGGACTGACACTCTCACTTTCTATGATTTGAACCTCTGATGTGAGTCCAGTTTTAGATTCCGATGCTTCACTTCAGGTTTACTGTATAACTTGCACCTTCATATTGACGATGAAACACAGAAATTGCATCGGAATTTAATACAAAAGGCACAATGCTGACTTAAGTAAAAGAGGACTGACACTCTAACTTTGTATGATTTGAACCTCTCCTGTGAGTCCAGTTTTAGATTCCGATGCTGCACTTCAGGTTTACTGTCTCCCTTAGACCTTCTTATTGACGATGACACACAGAAATTGCATCGGAATTAAATTAAAAAAGCACAATTCCGACTTAAATAAAAGAGGACTGACACTCTCACTTTCTATGATTTGAACCTCTCCTGTGAGTCCAGTTTTAGAATCCGTTGCTTCACTTCAGGTTTACTGTATCCCTTGGACGTTCTTATTGACGATAAAACACAGAAATTGCATCGGAATTAAATTCAAAAGGCACAATGCCGACTTAAGTACAAGAGGACTGACACTCTCACTTTCTTTGATTTGAACCTCTCCTGTGAATCCAGTTTTAGATTCCGATGCTTCACTTCAGGTTTTCTGTATCCCTTGGACTTTCTTATTGACGATGAAACACAGAAATTGCGTCCGAATTTAATACAAATGTCACAATGCCGACTTAAGTACAAGAGGACTGACACTCTCACTTTCTTTCATTTGAACCTCTCCTGTGAGTCCAGTTTTAGATTCCGATGCTTCACTTCAGGTTTACTGTATAGCTTGCACCTTCTTATTGACGATGAGACACTGAAATTGCATCGGAATTTAATACAAAAGGCACAATGCCGACTCAAGTAAAAGAGGACTGACACTCTCACTTTCCATGATTCGAAGCTCTAATGTGAGTCCAGTTTTAGATTCCGATGCTTCACTTCAGGTTTACTGTATACCTTGCACCTTCTTATTGACGATGAAACAAAGAAATTGCATCGGAGTTAAATTCAAAAGGCACAATGCGACTTAAGTACAAGGGGAATGACACTCTAACTTTCTATGATTTGAACCTCTCCTGTGAGTCCAGTTTTAGATTCCGATGCTTCACTTCAGGTCTACTGTATACATTGCACCTCCTTATTGACGATGAAACACAGATATTGCATCCGAATTTAATACAAAAGGCACAATACCGACTTAAGTACAAGAGGAGTGACACACTTACTCTCTATGATTTGAACCTCTCATGTGAGTCCAGTTTTAGATTTCGATGCTTCACTTCAGGTTTACTGTATCCCTTGGACTTTCTTATTGACAATGAAACACAGAAATTGCATCCGAATTTAATACAAAACGCACAATGCCTACATAAGTACAAGAGGACTGACACTCTAACTTTCTATGATTTGAACTTCTCCTGTGAGTCCAGTTTTAGATTCCGATGCTTCACTTCAGGTTTACTATATCCCTTGGACCTTGTTATTGACGATGAAACACAGAAATTGCATCCGAATTCAGTACAAAAGGCACAATACCGACTCAAGTACAAGAGGAGTGACACTCTAACTTTCTATGATTTGAACCTCTCCTGTGAGTCCAGATTTAGATTCCGATGTTTCACTTCAGTTTTACTGTATCCCTTGGACCTTCTTATTGACGATGAAACACAGAAATTGCATCCGAATTTAATACAATTGGCACAATGCCGACTTAAGTACAAGAGGTCTGACACTCTCAATTTCTATGATATGAAACTCTCCTGTGAGACCAGTTTTAGATTCCGATGCTTAACTTCAGGTTTACTGTGTCCCTTGCACCTTCTTATTGACGAGGAAACACAGAAATTGCATCGAAATTTAATACAAAAGGCACAATGTCGACTTAAGTAAAAGTGGACTGACACTCTAACTTTCTATGATTCGAATCTCTCCTGTGAGTCCAGTTTTAGATTCCGATGTTTCACTTGAGGACTACTGTGTCCCTTGGACCTTCTTATTGACGATGAAACACAGAAATTGCATCCGAATTTAATACAAGAGGCACAATACTGACTTAAGTAAAAGAGGACTAACACTCTAACATTCTATGATTTGAACCTCTCCTGTGAGTCCAGTTTTAGATTCCGACGCTTCCCTTAAGGTTTACTGTATCCCTTGCACCTTCTTATTGACGATGAAACAAAGAAATTGCATCGGAATTAAATTCAAAGGCACAATGCGACTTAAGTACAAGAGGAATGACATTCTACCTTTCTATGATTTGAACCTCTCCTGTGAGTCCAGTTTTCGATTCCGATGCTTCACTTCAGGTTTACTGTATCCCTTGGACTTTCTTATTGACGGTGAAACACAGAAATTGCATCCGAATTTCATACAAAAGGCACAATGCCGACTTAAGTACAAGAGGACTGACACTCTAACTTTCTATGATTTGAACTTCTCCTGTGAGTCCAGTTTTAGATTCCGATGCTTCACTTCAGGTTTACTATATCCCTTGGACCTTGTTATTGACGATGAAACACAGAAATTGCATCCGAATTCAGTACAAAAGGCACAATACCGACTCAAGTACAAGAGGAGTGACACTCTAACTTTCTATGATTTGAACCTCTCCTGTGAGTCCAGATTTAGATTCCGATGTTTCACTTCAGTTTTACTGTATCCCTTGGACCTTCTTATAGACGATGAAACACAGAAATTGTATCCGAATTTAATACAAGAGACACAATATTGACTTAAGTACAAGAGGACTGACACTCTAACTATCTATGATTTGAATATTTCCTGTGAGTCCAGTTTGAGATTCCGATGCTTCACTTCAGGTATACTGTATCCCTTGGACTTTCTTATTGACGATGAAACACAGAAATTGCAACCGAATTTAGAACAAAAGGCACAATGCCGACATAAGTACAAGTGGACTGACATTCTAACTTTCTAAGATATGAACCTCTCCTGTGAGTCCAGTTTTAGGTTCCGTTGCTTCACTTCAGGTTAACTGTATCCCTTGGACCTTCATATTGACGATGAAACACAGAAATTGCATCCGAATTTAATCCAAATGGCACAATGCCGACTTAAGTACAAGAGGACTGACACTCTCACTTTCTTTGATTTGAACCTCTCCTGTGAGTCCAGTTTTAGATTTCGATGCTTCACTTCAGGTTTACTGTATACCTTGCACCTTCTTATTGACGATGAGACACTGAAATTGCATCGGAATTTAATACAAAAGGCACAATGCCGACTTAAGTAAAAGAGGACTGACACTCTCACTACCCATGATTCGAACCTCTCATGTGAGTCCAGTTTTAGATTCCCATGCTTCACTTCAGGTTTACTGTATACCTTGCACCTTCTTATTGACGATGAAACAAAGAAATTGCATCGGAATTAAATTCAAAAGGCACAATGCGACTTAAGTACAAGAGGAATGACACTCTACCTTTCTATGATTTGAACCTCTAATGTGAGTCCAGTTTTAGATACCGATGCTTCACTTCAGGTCTACTGTATACGTTGCACCTTCTTATTGACGATGAAACACAGATATTGCAGCCGAATATAATACAAAAGGCACAATACCGACTTAAGTACAAGAGGAGAGACACTCTAACTGTCTATGATTTGAACCTCTAATGTGAGTCCAGTTTTAGATTCCGATGCATCACTTCAGGTTTACTGTATCCCTTGGACTTTCTTATTGACGGTGAAACACAGAAATTGCATCCAAATTTAATACAAAAGGCACAATGCCGACTTAAGTACAAGAGGACTGACACTCTAACTTTCTATGATTTGAACTTCTCCTGTGAGTCCAGTTTTAGATTCCGATGCTTCACTTCAGGTTTACTGTATACCTTGGACCTTCTTATTGACGATGAAACACAGAAATTGCATCCGAATTTAATACAAATGGCACAATGCCGACTTAAGTACAAGAGGACTGACACCCTCAGTTTCTATGATTTGAATCTCTCCTGTGAGTCCAGTTTTAGATTCCGATGCTTCACTTTAGGTTTACTGTGTACCTTGCACCTACTTTTTGACGATGAAACACAGAAATTGCATCGAAATTTAATACAAAAGGCACAATGTCGACTTAAGTAAAAGTGGACTGACACTCTAACTTTCTATGATTTGAACCTCTCCTGTGAGTCCAGTTGTAGATCCCGATGTTTCACTTAAGGTTTACTGTGTCCCTTGGACCTTCTTATAGACGATGAAACACAGAAATTGCATCCGAATTTAATACAAGAGGCACAATATTGATTTAAGTACAAGAGGACTGACACTCTAACTATCTATGATATGAATCTTTCCTGCGAGTCCAGTTTTAGATTCCGATGCTTCACTTCAGGTATACTGTATCCCTTCGACCTTCTTATTGACGATGAAACACAGAAATTGCATCCGAATTTGGAACAAAAGGCACAATGCCGACATAAGTACAAGTGGACTTACATTCTAACTTTCTATGATATGAACCTCTCCTGTGAGTCCCAGTTTTAGGTTCCGATGCTTCCCTTCAGGTTAACTGTATCCCTTGGACCTTCTTATTGACGATGAAACACAGAAATTGCATCTGAATTTAATACAAATGGCACAATGCCGACTTAAGTACAAGAGGACTGACACTCTCACTTTCTATGATTTGAACCTCTGATGTGAGTCCAGTTTTAGATTCCGATGCTTCACTTCAGGTTTACTGTATACCTTGCACCTTCTTATTGACGATCAAACACAGAAGTTGCATCGGAATTTAATACAAAAGGCACAATGCTGACTTAAGTAAAAGAGGACTGACACTCTAACTTTGTATGATTTGAACCTCTCCTGTGAGTCCAGTTTAGATTCCGATGCTGCACTTCAGGTTTACTGTCTCCCTTTGACCTTCTTATTGACGATGACACACTGAAATTGCATCGGAATTAAATTAAAAAGGCACAATTCCGACTTAAGTAAAAGAGGACTGACACTCTCACTTTCTATGATTTGAACCTCTCCTGTGAGTCCAGTTTCAGAATCCGTTGCTTCACAGCAGGTTTACTGTATCCCTTGGACGTTCTTATTGACGATAAAACACAGAAATTGCATCGGAATTAAATTCAAAAGGTCTATGCCGACTTAAGTACAAGAGGACTGACACTCTCACTTTCTTTGATATGAACCTCTCCTGTGAATCCAGTTTTAGATTCCGATGCTTCACTTCAGGTTTTCTGTATCCCTTGCACCTTCTTATTGACGATGAGACACTGAAATTGCAACGGAATTTAATACAAAAGGCACAATACCGACTCAAGTAAAAGAGAACTGACACTCTCACTTTCCATGATTCGAAGCTCTAATGTGAGTCCAGTTTTAGATTCCGATGCTTCACTTCAGGTTTACTGTATACCTTGCACCTTCTTATTGACGATGAAACAAAGAAATTGCATCGGAGTTAAATTCAAAAGGCACAATGCGACTTAAGTACAAGGGGAATGACAATCTAACTTTCTATGATTTGAACCTCTCCTGTGGGTCCAGTTTTAGATTCCGATGCTTCACTTCAGGTCTACTGTATACATTGCACCTTCTTATTGACGATGAAACACAGATATTGCATCCGAATTTAATACAAAAGGCACAATACCGACTTAAGTACAAGAGGAGTGACACTCTAACTCTCTATGATTTGAACCTCTCCTGTGAGTCCAGTTTGAGATTCCGATGTTTCACTTCAGGTTTACTGTATCCCTTGGACTTTCTTATTGACGGTGAAACACAGAAATTGCATCCGAATTTAATACAAAAGGCACAATGCCTACATAAGTACAAGAGGACTGACACTCTAACATTCTATGATTTGAACTTATCCTGTGAGTCCAGTTTTAGATTCCGATGCTTCACTTCAGGTTTACTATATCCCTTGGACCTTGTTATTGAAGATGAAACACAGAAATTGTATCCGAATTCAATACAAAAGGCACAATACCGACTCAAGTACAAGAGGAGTGACACTCTAACTTTCTATGATTTGAACCTCTCCTGTGAGTCCAGTTTTAGATTCCGATGCTTCACTTCAGGTTTACTGTGTACCTTGCACCTTCTTATTGACGATGAAACACAGAAATTGCATCGAAATTTAATACAAAAGGCACAATGTCGACTTAAGTAAAAGTGGACTGACACTCTAACTTTCTATGATTCGAACCTCTCCTGTGAGTCCAGTTTTAGATTCCGATGTTTCACTTGAGGATTACTGTGTCCCTTGGACCTTCTTATTGACGATGAAACACAGAAATTGCATCCGAATTTAATACAAGAGGCACAATACTGACTTAAGTACAAGAGGACTGACACTCTAACTATCTATGATTTGAATCTTTCCTGTGAGTCCAGTTTTAGATCCGATGCTTCACTTCAGGTTTACTGTATCCCTTTGACCTTCTTATTGACGATGACACACAGAAATTGCATCGGAATTACATTCAAAAGGCACAATTCCGACTTAAGTAAAAGAGGACTCACACTCTCACTTTCTATGATTTCAACCTCTCCTGTGAGTCCAGTTTTAGATTCCGTTGCTTCACTTCAGGTTTACTGTATCCCTTGAACGTTCTTATTGACGATAAAACACAGAAATTGCATCGGAATCAAATTCAATAGGCACAATGCCGACTTAAGTACAAGAGGACTGATACTCTCACTTTCTTTGATTTGAACCTCTCCTGTGAGTCCAGTTTTAGATTCCGTTGCTTAACTTCAGGTATACTGTATCCCTTGGACCTTCTTATTGACGATGAAGCACAGAAATTGCATCGGTATTCAATACAATAGGCACAATGCCGACGTAAGTTCAAGAGGACTGACACTCTCACTTTCTATGATTTGAACCTCTCCTGTGAGTCCAGTTTTAGATTCCGATGCTTCACTTCAGGTTTACTGTATACTTTGCACCTTCTTATTGACGAAGAAACACAGAAATTGCATCGGAATTAATTTCAAAACGCACAATGCCGACTTAAGTACAAGAGGACTGACTTTCTAACTTTCTATGATATGAACCTCTTCTGTGAGTCCAGTTTTAGATTCCGATGCTTCACTTCAGTTTAACTGTATCCCTTGGACCTTCTTATTGACGATGAAACACAGAAATTGCATCCGAATTTAATACAAATGGCACAATGCCGAATTAAGTACAAGAGGACTGACACTCTCACTTTCTATGATTTGAACCTCTGATGTGAGTCCAGTTTTAGATTCCGATGCTTCACTTCAGGTTACTGTACACCTTGCACCTTCTTATTGACGATGAAACACAGAAATTTCATCGGAATTTAATACAAAAGCGCACAATGCTGACTTAAGTAAAAGAGGACTGACACTCTAACATTGTATGATTTGAACCTAATCCTGTGAGTCCAGTTTTGATTCCGATGCTTCACTTCAGGTTTACTGTATCCCTTTGACCTTCTTATTGACGTTGACACACAGAAATTGCATCGGAATTAAATTCAAAAGGCACAATTCCGACTTAAGTAAAAGAGGAATGACACTCTCACTTTCTATGATTTGAACCTCTCCTGTGAGTCCAGTTTTAGATTCCGTTGCTTCATTACAGGTTTACTGTATCCCTTGGGCGTTCTTATTGACGATAAAACACAGAAATTGCATCGGAATTAAATTCAAAAGGCACAATGCCGACTTAAGTACAAGAGGACTGACACTCTCACTTTCTTTGATTTTGAACCTCTCCTGTAAATCTAGTTTAGATTCCGATGCTTCACTTCAGGTTTTCTGTATCCTTTGGACCTTCTTATTGACGATCAAACACAGAAATTACATCGGAATTAAATTGAAAACGCACAATGCCGACTGAAGTACAAGAGGACTGACATTCTAACTTTCTATGATTTGAACCTCTCCTGTGCATCCAGTCTTAGATTCCGATGCTTTAATTCAGGTTTACTGTATCCCTTGGACATTCTTATTGACGATGAACCACAGACATTGCATCCGAATTTAATACAAAAGGCACAATACCGACTTAAGTACAATAGGAGTGACACTCTAACTTCTATGATTTGAACCTCTCCTGTGAGTCCAGTTTTAGATTCCGATGCTTCACTTCAGGTTTACTGTATAGATTGGACCTTCTTATTGAAGATGAAACACAGAAATTGCATCCCAATTTAATACAAATGGCACGATGTCGACTTAAGTACAAGAGGACTGACACTCTCGGTTTCTATGATTTGAACCACTCCTGTGAGTCCAGTTTTAGATTCCGTTGCTTCACTTCAGGTTTACTGTATACCTTGCACCTCCTTATTGACGATGAAACACAGGAATTCCATCCGAATTTAATACAAAACACACAATGCCGAATTAAGTACATGAGGACTGACATTCAAACTTTCTATGATTTGAACTTCTCCTGTGAGTCCAGTTTCAGATTCCGATGCTTCACTTCAGGTTTACTGTCTCCTTCGACCTTCTTATTGACGATGAAACAAAGAAATGGCATCCGAATTCAATACAAAAGGCACAATACCGACGTAAGTACAAGAGGAGTGAGTCTCTAACTTTCTATGATTTGAACTTCTCCTGTGAGTCCAGTTTTGGATTCCGATGCTTCACTTCAGGTTTCCAGTATCCCTTGGACCTTCTTATTGACGATGAAACACGGAAATTGTATCTGAATTTAATACAAATGGCATAATGCCGACTTAATTACAAGAAGACTGACACTCTCACTATCTATGATTTGAACCTCTCCTGTGAGTCCAGTTTTAGATTCCGATCCTTCACTTCAGGTTTTCTGTATCCCTTGGACCTTCTTATTGACGATGAAACACAGAAATTGCATCCGAATTTAATACAAATGGCACAAAGCCGACTTAAGTACAAGAGGACTGACACTCTCACTTTCTTTGATTTGAACCTCTCCTGTGAGACATGTTTTAGATTCCGATGCTTCACTTCAGGTTTACTATATACCTTGCACCTTCGTATTGACGTTGAGACACTGAAATTGCAATCGGGAATTTAATACAAAAGGCACAATGCCGACTTAAGTAGAAGAGGACTGACACTCTAACTTTCTATGATTTGAACCTTTCCTGAGTCCAGTTTTAGATTCCGATGCATCACTTCAGGTTTACTGTATCCCTTGGACATTCTTATTGACGATGAAACACAGAAATTGCAACCGAATTTAATACAAAAGGCACAATGCCGACTTAAGTACAAGAGGACTAACACTCGCACTTTCTATGATTTGAATCTCTCCTGTGAGTCCAGTTTTAGATTCCGACGCTTCCCTTAAGGTTTACTTTATCCCTTGGACCTTCTTATTGACGATAAAACACAGAAATTGCATCCGAATTTAATACAAAAAGCACAATACCGACTTAAGTACAAGACGACTAACACTCTCACTTTCTATGATTTGAACCTCTCCTGGGAATCCAGTTTTAGATTCCGATGCTTCACTTCAGGTTTACTGTATCGCTTGGACATTCTTATTGACGATGAAACACAGAAATTGCATCGGAATTAAATTCAAAAAGCACAATGCCGACTTAAGTAAAAGAGGACTGACACTCTCACTTTCCATGTTTCGAACCTCTCCTGTGAGTCCAGTTTTAGATTCCGATGCTTCACTTCAGGTTTACTGTATACCTTGCACCTTCTTATTGACGATGAAACAAAGAAATTGCATCGGAATTAAATTCAAAAGGCTCAATGCGACTTAAGTACAAGAGGAATGACACTCTAACTTTCTATGATTTGAACGTCTCCTGTGAGTCCAGTTTTAGATTCCGATGCTTCACTTCAGGTCTACTGTATACATTGCACCTTCTTATTGACGATGAAACACAGATATTGCATCCGAATTTAATACAAAACGCACAATACCGACTTAAGTAGAAGAGGAATGACACTCTAACTCTCTATGATTTGAACCTGTCCTGTGAGTCCAGTTTTAGATTCCGATGCTTCACTTCAGGTTTACTGTATCCCTTGGACTTTCTTATTGACGGTGAAACACAGAAATTGCATACGAATTTAATACAAAAGGCACAATGCCTACATAAGGACAACAGGACTGACACTCTAACTTTCTATGATTTGAACTTCTCCTGTGAGGCCAGATTTAGATTCCGATGCTTCACTTCAGGTTTACTATATCGCTTGGACCTTGTTATTGACGATGAAACACAGAAATTACATCCGAATTCAATACAAAAGGCACAATACCGACTCAAGTACAAGAGGAGTGACACTCTAACTTTCTATGATTTGAACCTCTCCTGTGAGTCCAGATTTAGATTCCGATGTTTCACTCCAGTTTTACTGTATCCCTTGGACCTTCTTACTGACGATGAAACACAGAAATTGCATCCGAATTTAATACAATTGGCACAATGCCGACTTAAGTACAAGAGGTCTGACACTCTCAGTTTCTATGATATGAACCTCTCCTGTGAGTCCAGTTTTAGATTCCGATGCTTCACTTCAAGTTTACTGTGTACCTTGCACCTTCTTATTGACGATGAAACACAGAAATTGCATCGAAATTTAATACAAAAGGCACAATGTCGACTTAAGTAAAAGTGGACTGGCACTCTAACTTTCTATGATTCGAACCTCTCCTGTGAGTCCACTTTTAGATTCCGATGTTTCACTTAAGGATTACTGTGTCCCTTGGACCTTCTTATTGACGATGAAACACAGAAATTGCATCTGAATTTAATACAAGAGGCACAATACTGCCTTAAGTACAAGAGGACTGACACTCTAACTATCTATGATTTGAATCTTTCCTGTGAGACCAGTTTTGGATTCCGAAGCTTCACTTCATGTTTACTGTATCCCTTTGACCTTCTTATTGACGATGACACACAGAAATTGCATCGGAATTACATTCAAAAGGCACATTTCCGACTTAAGTAAAAGAGGACTGACACTCTCACTTTCTATGATCTGAATCTCTGCTGTGAGTCCAGTTTTAGATTCCGTTGCTTCACTTCAGGTTTACTGTATCCCTTGGACGTTCTTATTGACGATAAAACACAGAAATTGCATCGGAATTAAATTCAAAAGGCACAATGCCGACTTAAGTACAAGAGGACTGATACTCTCACTTTCTTTGATTTGAACCTCTCCTGTGAGTCCAGTTTTAGATTCCGATGCTTAACTTCAGGTATACTGTATCCCTTGGACCTTCTTATTGACGATGAAACACAGAAATTGCATCGGTATTCAATACAATAGGCACAATGCCGACGTAAGTTCAAGAGGACTGACACTCTCACTTTCTATGATTTGAACCTCTCCTGTGAGTCCAGTTTTAGATTCCGATGCTTCACTTCAGGTTTACTGTATGCCTTGCACCTTCTTGTTGACGATGAAACACAGAAATTGCATCGGAATTAAATTCAAAACGCACAATGCCGACTTAAGTACATGAGGACTGACATTCTAACTTTCTATGATATGAACCTCTTCTGTGAGTCCAGTTTTAGATTCCGATGCTTCACTTCAGGTTAACTGTATCCCTTGGACCTTCTTATTGACGATGAAACACAGAAATTGCATCCGAATTTAATATAAATGGCACAATGCCGACTTAAGTACAAGAGGACTGACACTCTCACTTTCTATGATTTGAACCTCTGATGTGAGTCCAGTTTTGGATTCCGATGCTTCACTTCAGGTTTACTGTATACCTTGCACCTTCTTATTGACGATGAAACACAGAAATTGCATCGGAATTTAATACAAAAGGCACAATGCTGACCTAAGTAAAAGAGGACTGACACACTAACTTTGTATGATTTGAACCAAACCTGTGAGTCCAGTTTTAGATTCCGATGCTTCACTTCAGGTTTACTGTATCCCTTTGACCTTCTTATTGACGTTGACACACAGAAATTGCATCGGAATTAAATTCAAAAGGCACAATTCCGACTTAAGTAAAAGAGGACTGACACTCTCACTTTCTATGATTTGAACCTCTCCTGTGAGTCCAGTTTTAGATTCCGTTGCTTCACTTCAGGTTTACAGTATCCCTTGGGCGTTCTTATTGACGATAAAACACAGAAATTGCATCGGAATTTAATTCAAAAGGCACAATGCCGACTTAAGTACAAGAGGACAGACACTCTCACTTTCTTTGATTTGAACCTCTCCTGTAAATCTAGTTTTAGATTCCGATGCTTCACTTCAGGTTTTCTGTATCCTTTGGACCTTCTTATTGACGATGAAGCACAGAAATTACATCGGAATTAAATTCAAAACGCACAATGCCGACTGAAGTACAAGAGGACTGACATTCTAACTTTCTATGATTTGACCCTCTCCTGTGCATCCAGTTTTAGATTCCGATGCTTTAATTCAGGTTTACTGTATCCCTTGGACATTCTTATTGACGACGAACCACAGAAATTGCATCCGAATTTAATACAAAAGGCACAATACCGACTTAAGTACAATAGGAGTGACACTCTAACTTTCTATGATTTGAACCTCTCCTGTGAGTCCAGTTTTAGATTCCGATGCTTCACTTCAGGTTTACTGTATAGATTGGACCTTCTTATTGAAGATGGAACACAGAAATTGCATCCCAATTTAATACAAATGGCACGATGTCGACTTAAGTACAAGGGGACTGACACTCTCGGTTTCTATGATTTGAACCACTCCTGTGAGTCCAGTTTTAGATTCCGTTGCTTCACTTCAGGTTTACTGTATACCTTGCACCTCCTTATTCACGATGAAACACAGGAATTGCATCCGAATTTAATACAAAACACACAATGCCGAATTAAGTACAAGAGGACTGACATTCTAACTTTCTATGATTTGAACCTCTCCTGTGAGTCCAGTTTCAGATTCCGATGCTTCACTTCAGGTTTACTGTCTCCCTTCGACCTTCTTATTGACGATGAAACAAAGAAATGGCATCCGAATTCAATGCAAAAGGCACAATACCGACGTAAGTACAAGAGGAGTGAGTCTCTAACTTTCTATGATTTGAACTTCTCCTGTGAGTCCAGTTTTGGATTCCGATGCTTCACTTCAGGTTTCCTGTATCCCTTGGACCTTCTTATTGACGATGAAACACGGAAATTGTATCTGAATTTAAAACAAATGGCATAATGCCGACTTAATTACAAGAAGACTGACACTCTCACTATCTATGATTTGAACCTCTCCTGTGAGTCCAGTTTTAGATTCCGATGCTTCACTTCAGGTTTTCTGTATCCCTTGGACCTTCTTATTGACGATGAAACACAGAAATTGCATCCGAATTTAATACAAATAGCACAATGCCGACTTAAGTACAAGAGGACTGAGACTCTCACTTTCTTTGATTTGAACCTCTCCTGTGAGACATGTTTTAGATTCCGATGCTTCACTTCAGGTTTACTGTATCCCTTGCACTTTCTTATTGACGATGAGACACTGAAATTGCATCGGAATTTAATACAAAAGGCACAATGCCGACTTAAGTAGAAGAGGACTGACACTCTAACTTTCTATGATTTGAACCTCTCCTGTGAGTCCAGTTTTAGATTCCGATGCTTCACTTCAGGTTTACTGTATCCCTTGGACTTTCTTATTGACTTTGAAACACAGAAATTGCATCCGAATTTAATACAAAAGGCACAATGCCGACTTAAGTACAAGAGGACTGACACTCCCACTTTCTATGATTTAAACCTCTCCTGTGAGTCCAGTTTTAGATTCCGATGCTTCCCTTAAGGTATACTTTATCCCTTGGACCTTCTTATTGGCGATGAAACACAGAAATTGCATCCGAAATTAATACAAAAGACACAATACCGACTTAAGTACAAGACGAGTAACACTCTAACTTTCTATGATTTGAACCTCTCCTATGAGTCCAGTTTTAGATTCCGATGCTTCACTTCAGGTTTACTGTATCCCTTGGACCTTCTTATTGACGATGAAACACAGAAATTGCATCCGAATTTAATACAAATGGCACAATGCCGACTTAAGTACAAGAGGACTGACACTCTCTCTTTCTATGATTTGAACCTTTCCTGTGAGTCCAGTTTTAGATTCCGATGCTTCACTTCAGGTTTACTGTATCCCTTGGACCTTCTTATTGACAATGAAACACAGAAATTGCATCAGAATTTAATACAAAAGGCACATTGCCGACTTAAGTAAAAGAGAACTGACACTCTAACTTTGTATGATTTAAACCTCTCCTGTGAGTCCAGTTTTAGAATCCGATGCTTCACTTCAAGTTTACTGTATCACTTGGACCTTCTTATTGACGATGAAACACAGAAATTGCATCCGAAAGTAATACTAAAGGCACAATGACTACTTAAGTAAAAGAGGACTGACACTCTAACACTCTATGATTTGAACCTCTCCCGTGAGTCCAGTATTAGATTCCGATGCTTCATTTAAGGTTTACTGTATCCCTTGGACCTTCTTATTGACGATGAAACACAGAAATTGCATCCGAACTTAATACAAAAGGCACAATACAGACTTAAGTACAAGAGGACTGACACTCTAACTATCTATGATTTGAATCGTTCCTGTGAGTCTAGTTTTAGACTCCGATGCTTCACTTCAGGTTTACTGTATCCCGTGGACCTTCTAATTGACGATGACACACAGAAGTTGCTTCGGAATTAAATTCAAAAGGCACAATTCCGACTTAAGTAAAAGAGGACTGAAACTCTAACATTCTATGATTTGAACCTCTCCTGTGAGTCCAGTTTTACATTCCGATGCTTCCCTTAAGGATTACTGTATCACTTGGACCTTCTTAATGACGATGAAACACAGAAATTGCATCCGAATTTAATACAAAAGGCACAATACCGACTTAAGTACAAGAGGAGTGACACTCTAACTATCTATGATTTGAATCTTTCCTGTGAGTCCAGTTTTAGACTCCGATGCTTCACTTCAGATTTACTGTATCCCGTGGACCTTCTAATTGACGATGACACACAGAAATTGCATCGGAATTGAATTCAAAAGGCACAATTCCGACTTAAGTAAAAGAGGACTGACACTCTCACGTTCTATGATTTGATCCTCCCCTGTGAGTCCCGTTTTAGATCCCGATGCTTCACTTCCGGTCTACTGTATACCTTGCACCATCTTATTGACGATGAAACACAGAAATTGCATCGGAATTTAATACAAAACGCACAATGCCGACTTAAGTAAATGAGGACTGACACTCCCACTTTCTATGATTTAAACCTCTCCTGTGAGTCCAGTTTTAGATTCCGATGCTTCCCTTAAGGTATACTTTATCCCTTGGACCTTCTTATTGGCGATGAAACACAGAAATTGCATCCGAAATTAATACAAAAGACACAATACCGACTTAAGTACAAGACGAGTAACACTCTAACTTTCTATGATTTGAACCTCTCCTATGAGTCCAGTTTTAGATTCCGATGCTTCACTTCAGGTTTACTGTATCCCTTGGACCTTCTTATTGACGATGAAACACAGAAATTGCATCCGAATTTAATACAAATGGCACAATGCCGACTTAAGTACAAGAGGACTGACACTCTCTCTTTCTATGATTTGAACCTTTCCTGTGAGTCCAGTTTTAGATTCCGATGCTTCACTTCAGGTTTACTGTATCCCTTGGACATTCTTATTGACAATGAAACACAGAAATTGCATCCGAATTTAATACAAAGGGCACAATGCAGACTTAAGTAAAATAGGACTGACACTCTAACATTCTATTATTTTAACCTCTCCTGTGAGTCCAGTTTTAGATTCCAATGCTTCCCTTAAGGTTTACTGTATCCCTTGGAGCGTCTTATTGACGATGAAACACAGAAATTGCATCCGGATTTAATACAAAAGGCACAATACCGACTTAAGTACAAGAGGAGTAACACTCTAACTTTCTACGATTTGAATCTCTCCTATGAGTCCAGTTTTAGATTCCGATGCTTCACTTCAGGTTAACTGTATACCTTGCACCATCTTATTGACGATGAAACACAGAAATTGCATCAGAATTTAATACAAAAGGCACATTGCCGACTTAAGTAAAAGAGAACTGACACTCTAACTTTGTATGATTTAAACCTCTCCTGTGAGTCCAGTTTTAGAATCCGATGCTTCACTTCAAGTTTACTGTATCACTTGGACCTTCTTATTGACGATGAAACACAGAAATTGCATCCGAAAGTAATACTAAAGGCACAATGACTACTTAAGTAAAAGAGGACTGACACTCTAACACTCTATGATTTGAACCTCTCCCGTGAGTCCAGTATTAGATTCCGATGCTTCATTTAAGGTTTACTGTATCCCTTGGACCTTCTTATTGACGATGAAACACAGAAATTGCATCCGAACTTAATACAAAAGGCACAATACAGACTTAAGTACAAGAGGACTGACACTCTAACTATCTATGATTTGAATCGTTCCTGTGAGTCTAGTTTTAGACTCCGATGCTTCACTTCAGGTTTACTGTATCCCGTGGACCTTCTAATTGACGATGACACACAGAAGTTGCTTCGGAATTAAATTCAAAAGGCACAATTCCGACTTAAGTAAAAGAGGACTGAAACTCTAACATTCTATGATTTGAACCTCTCCTGTGAGTCCAGTTTTACATTCCGATGCTTCCCTTAAGGATTACTGTATCACTTGGACCTTCTTAATGACGATGAAACACAGAAATTGCATCCGAATTTAATACAAAAGGCACAATACCGACTTAAGTACAAGAGGAGTGACACTCTAACTATCTATGATTTGAATCTTTCCTGTGAGTCCAGTTTTAGACTCCGATGCTTCACTTCAGATTTACTGTATCCCGTGGACCTTCTAATTGACGATGACACACAGAAATTGCATCGGAATTGAATTCAAAAGGCACAATTCCGACTTAAGTAAAAGAGGACTGACACTCTCACGTTCTATGATTTGATCCTCCCCTGTGAGTCCCGTTTTAGATCCCGATGCTTCACTTCCGGTCTACTGTATACCTTGCACCATCTTATTGACGATGAAACACAGAAATTGCATCGGAATTTAATACAAAACGCACAATGCCGACTTAAGTAAATGAGGACTGACACTCTAACATTGTATGATTTGAACCTCTCCTGTGAGTCTAGTTTTAGATTCCGATGCTTCACTTCACGTTTACTGTATCCCTTGGACATTCTTATTGACGATGAAACACAGAAATTGCATCGGAATTTAATACAAATGGCACAATGGCGACTTAAGTACAAGTGGACTGACACTCTAACTTTCTATGATTTGAACCTCTCCTGTGAGTCTAGTTTCAGATTCCGATGCTTCACTTCAGGTGTACTGTATCCCTTGGACATTCTTATTGACGATGAAACACAGAAATTGCATCGGAATTTAATACAAATGGCACAATGGCGACTTAAGTACAAGTGGACTGACACTCTAACTTTTTATGATTTGAACCACTCCTGTGAGTCCAGTTTTAGATTCCGATGCTTCACTTTAGGTTTACTGTATCCCTTGGACCTTCTTATTGACGGTGAAACACAGAATTGGCATCCGAATTTAATACAAAAGCACAATACCGACTTAAGTACAAGAGGACTGACACTCTCACTTTCTATTATTTGAACCTCTCCTGTGAGTCCAGTCCTAGATTCTGATGCTTCACTTCAGGTTTACTGTATACCTAGCACCTTCTTGTTGACGATGAAACACAGAAATTGCATCCGAATTTAATACAAAAGGCACTATAACGACTTAAGTACAAGAGGAGTAACACTCTAACTATCTATGATTTGAATCTCTCCTGTGAGTCCAGTTTGAGATTCCGATGCTTCACTTCAGGATTACTGTATCCCTTGGACCTTCTTATTGACGATGAAACACAGAAATTGCATCGGAATTAAATCCAAAAAGCACAATGCCAACTTAAGTAAAAGAGGACTGACACTCTCACTTTCTATGATTTGAACCTCTCCTGTGAGTCCAGTTTTAGATTCCGATGCTTCACATCAAGTATACTATATCCCTTGGACCTTCTAATTGACGATGAAACACAGAACTTGCATCCGAATTTAGAACAAAAGGCACATGCCGACTTAAGTACAAGAGGACTGACATTCTAACTTTCTATGATATGAACCTCTCCTGTGAGTCCAGTTTTAGATTCCGATGCTTCACTTCAGGTTTACTGTATCCCTTGGACCTTCTTATTGACGATGAAGCACAAAAATTGCATCCGAATTTAATACAAATGGCACAATGCCGACTTAAGTACAAGAGGACTGACACTCTCACTTTCTATGATTTGAACCTCTGATGTGAGTCCAGTTTTAGATTCCGATGCTTCACTTCAGGTTTACTGTATACCGTGCACCATCTTATTGACGATGAAACACAGAAATTGCTTCAGAATTTAATACTAAAGGCACAATGCCGACTTAAGTAAAAGAGGACGGACACTCTAACTTTGTATGATTTGAACCTCTCCTGTGAGTCCAGTTTTAGATTCCGATGCTTCACCTCAGGTTTACTGTATCCCTTGGATCTTCTTATTGACGATGAAACACAGAAATTGCATCCGAATGTAATACGAAAGGCACAATGCCGACTTAAGTAAAAGAGGACTGACACTTTAACACACTATGATTTGAACCTCTCCCGTGAGTCCAGTATTAGATTCAGTTGTTCACTTAAGGTTTACTGTATCCCTTGGACCTTCTTATTGACGATGAAACACAGAAATTGCATCCGAATTTAATAAAAAAGGCACAATACCGACTTAAGTACAAGAGGAGTGACACTCTAACTATCTATGATTTGAATCTTTCCTGTGAGTCCAATTTTAGATTCCGATGCTTCACTTCAGGTTTACTGTATCCCTTGGACCTTCTAATTGACAATGACACACAGAAATTGCATCGGAATTAAATTCAAAAAGCACAATGCCAACTTAAGTACAAGATGACTGACACTCTTACTTTCTGTGATTTGAACCTCTCCTGTGAGTCCAGTTTTAGATTCCGATGCTTCACTTCAGGTTTACTGTATCCCTTGGACCTTCTTATTGCCAATGAAATACAGAGTTTGCATCCGAATTTAATACAAAAGGCACAATGCGACTTAAGTATAAGAGGAGTGACACTCTAACATTTTATGATTTGAACCTCTTGTGTGAGTCTAGTTTTAGATTCAGATGCTTCACTTCACGTTTACTGTATCACTTGGACATTCTTATTGACAATGAAACACAGAAATTGCATCCGAATTTAATACAAAAGGCACAATGGCGACTTAAGTACAAGAGGACTGACACTCTAACTTTCTATGATTTGAACCTCTCCTGCGAGCGAAGTTTAGATTCCGATGCTTCACTTCAGGTTTACTGTATCCCTTGGACCTTCTTATTGACGATGAAACACAGAAATTGCATCCGAATTTAATACAAAAGGCACAATACCGACTTAAGTACAAGAGGAGTGACACTCTAACTCCCTATGATTTGAAACTCTCCTGCAAGTCCAGTTTTAGATTCTGATGCTTCACTTCAGGTTTACTGTATCCCTTGGACCTTCTTATTGACGATGAAACACAGAATTGGCATCCGAATTTAATACAAAAGGCACAATACTGACTTAAGTACAATAGGACTGACACTCTAACTTTCTATGATGACGAACCTCTCCTGTGAGTCTAGTTTTAGATTCAGATGCTTCACTTCAGGTTTACTGTATCCCTTGGACGTTCTTATTGACGATTAAACACAGAAATTTCATCCGAATTTAATACAAAAGGCACAATGCCGACTTAAGTAGAAGAGGACTGACACTCTAACATTCTATGATTTGAACCTCTCCTGTGGGTCCAGTTTTAGATTCCGATGCTTTCCTTAAGGTTTACTGTATCCCTTGGACCTTCGTATTGACGATGAAACACAGAAATTGCATCCGAATTTAATACAAAAGGCACAATACCGACTTAAGTACAAGAGGAGTAACACTCTAACTTTCTATGATTTGAATCTCTCCCCTGAGTCCAGTTTGAGATTCCGATGCTTCACTTCAGGTTTACTGTATCCCTTGCACCTTCTTATTGACGATGAAACACAGAAATTGCATCCGAATTTAATACAAATAGCATAATGCCGTTCTAAGTACAAGAGGACTGACACTCTCCCATTCTATGATTTGAACCTCTCCTGTGAGTCCAGTTTTAGATTCCGATGCTTCACTTCAGGTTTACTGTATCACTTGGACATTCTTATTGACGATGAAACACAGAAATTGCATCGGAATTAAATTCAAAAAGCACAATGCCGACTTAAGTAAAAGAGGACTGACACACTCACTTTCTGTGATTTGAACCCCTCCTGTGAGTCCAGTTTTAGATTCCGATGCTTCACTTCAGGTTTACTGTATCACTTGGACCTTCTTATTGACGATGAAACACAGAGTTTGCATCCGAAATTAATATAGAAGGCACAATGCCGACTTAAGTACAAGAGGGATGACACTCTAACTGTCTATGATTTGAACCTCTCCTGTGAGTCCAGTTTTAGATTCCGATGCTTCACTTAAGGTGTACTGTATCCCTTGCACCTTCTTATTGACGATGAAACACAGAAATTGCATCCGAATTTAATACAAGAGGCACAATACCGACTTAAGTACAAGAGGACTGACACTCTAACTATCTATGATTTGAATCTCTCCTGTGAGACTAGTTTTAGATTCCGATGCTTCATATCAAGTATACTGTATTCCTTGGACCTTCTTATTGACGATGAAACACAGAAATTGCATCCGAGTTTAGAACAAAAGGCACAATGCCGACTTAAGAACAAGAGGGCTGACATTCTAACTTTCTATGATATGAACCTCTCCTGTGAGTCCAGTTTTAGATTCCGATGCTTCACTTCAGGTTTACTGTATCCCTTGGACCTTCTAATTGACGATGACACACAGTAATTGCATCGGAATTAAATTCAAAAGGCACAATTCCGTCTTAAGTAAAAGAGGACTGACACTCTCACGTTCTATGATTTGAACCTCTCCTGTGAGTCCAGTTTTAGAATCCGTTGCTTCACTTCTGGTTTACTGTACCCCTTGGACGTTCTTATTGACGATAAAACACAGAATTGGCATCCGAATTTAATACAAAAGGCACAATACCGACTTACGTACAAGAGGACTGACTTTCTTACTTTCTATGATTTCAACCTCTCCTGTGAGTCCAGTCTTAGATTCTGATGCTTCACTTCAGGTTTACTATATACCTAGCACCTTCTTGTTGACAATGAAACACTGACATTGCATCCGAACTTAATACAAAAGGCACAATACAGACTTAAGTACAAGAGGACTGACACTCTAACTATCTATGATTTGAATCGTTCCTGTGAGTCCAGTTTTAGATTCCGATGCTTCACTTCAGGTTTACTGTATCCCGTAGACCTTCTAATTGACGATGACACACAGAAATTGCATCGGAATTAAATTCAAAAGGCACAATTCCGACTTAAGTAAAAGAGGACTGAAACTCTAACATTCTATGATTTGAACCTCTCCTGTGAGTCCAGTTTTACATTCCGATGCTTCCCTTAAGGATTACTGTATGACTTGGACCTTCTTATTGACGACGAAACACAGAAATTGCATCCGAATTTAATACAAAAGGCACAATACCGACTTAAGTACAAGAGGAGTGACACTCTAACTATCTATGATTTGAATCTTTCCTGTGAGTCCAGTTTTAGACTCCGATGCTTCACTTCAGATTTACTGTATCCCGTGGACCTTCTAATTGACGATGACACACAGAAATTGCATCGGAATTAAATTCAAAAGGCACAATTCCGACTTAAGTAAAAGAGGACTGACACTCTCACGTTCGATGATTTGATCCTCCCCTGTGAGTCCCGTTTTAGATCCCGATGCTTCACTTCCGGTTTACTGTATACCTTGCACCATCTTATTGACGATGAAACACAGAAATTGCATCGGAATTTAATACAAAACGCACAATGCCGACTTAAGTAAATGAGGACTGACACTCTAACGTTGTATGATTTGAACCTCTCCTGTGAGTCTAGTTTTAGATTCCGAAGCTTCACTTCACGTTTACTGTATCCCTTGGACATTCTTATTGACGATGAAACACAGAAATTGCATCCGAATTTAATACAAAAGGCACAATACCGACTTAAGTACAAGAGGAGTGACACTCTAACTATCTATGATTTGAATCTTTCCTGTGAGTCCAGTTTTAGATTCCGATGCTTCACTTCAGGTTTACTGTATCCCTTGGACCTTCTAATTGACAATGACACACAGAAATTGCATCGGAATTAAATTCAAAAGGCACAATTCCGACTTAAGTAAAAGAGGACTGACACTCTCACGTTCTATGATATGAACCTCTCCTGTGAGTCCAGTTTTAGATTCCGTTGCTTCACTTCAGGGTACTGTATTACTTGGTCGTTCTTATTGACGATAAAACACAGAAATTGCATCGGAATTTAATTCAAAAAGCACAATGCCAACTTAAGTACAAGATGACTGACACTCTTACTTTCTGTGATTTGAACCTCTCCTGTGAGTCCAGTTTTAGATTCCGATGCTTCACTTCAGGTTTACTGTATCCCTTGGACCTTCTTATTGCCAATGAAATACAGAGTTTGCATCCGAATTTAATACAAAAGGCACAATGCGACTTAAGTATAAGAGGAGTGACACTCTAACATTTTATGATTTGAACCTCTTGTGTGAGTCTAGTTTTAGATTCCGATGCTTCACTACACGTTTACTGTATCACTTGGACATTCTTATTGACAATGAAACACAGAAATTGCATCCGAATTTAATACAAAAGGCACAATGGCGACTTAAGTACAAGAGGACTGACACTCTAACTTTCTATGATTTGAACCTCTCCTGCGAGCCCAGTTTAGATCCCGATGCTTCACTTCAGGTTTACTGTATCCCTTGGACCTTCTTATTGACGATGAAACACAGAAATTGCATCCGAATTTAATACAAAAGGCACAATACCGACTTAAGTACAAGAGGAGTGACACTCTAACTCCCTATGATTTGAAACTCTCCTGCAAGTCCAGTTTTAGATTCTGATGCTTCACTTCAGGTTTACTGTATCCCTTGGACCTTCTTATTGACGATGAAACACAGAATTGGCATCCGAATTTAATACAAAAGGCACAATACTGACTTAAGTACAATAGGACTGACACTCTAACTTTCTATGATGACGAACCTCTCCTGTGAGTCTAGTTTTAGATTCAGATGCTTCACTTCAGGTTTACTGTATCCCTTGGACGTAATTATTGACGATTAAACACAGAAATTTCATCCGAATTTAATACAAAAGGCACAATGCCGACTTAAGTAAAAGGGGACTGACACTCTAACATTCTATGATTTGAACCTCTCCTGTGGGTCCAGTTTTAGATTCCGATGCTTTCCTTAAGGTTTACTGTATCCCTTGGACCTTCTTATTGACGATGAAACACAGAAATTGCATCCGAATTTAATACAAAAGGCAAAATACCGACTTAAGTACAAGAGGAGTAACACTCTAACTTTCTATGATTTGAATCTCTCCTCTGAGTCCAGTTTGAGATTCCGATGCTTGACTTCAGGTTTACTGTATCCCTTGCACCTTCTTATTGACGATGAAACACAGAAATTGCATCCGAATTTAATACAAATAGCATAATGCCGTTCTAAGTACAAGAGGACTGACACTCTCCCATTCTATGATTTGAACCTCTCCTGTGAGTCCAGTTTTAGATTCCGATGCTTCACTTCAGGTTTACTGTATCACTTGGACATTCTTATTGACGATGAAACACAGAAATTGCATCGGAATTAAATTCAAAAAGCACAATGCCGACTTAAGTAAAAGAGGACTGACACACTCACTTTCTGTGATTTGAACCCCTCCTGTGAGTCCAGTTTTAGATTCCGATGCTTCACTTCAGGTTTACTGTATCACTTGGACCTTCTTATTGACGATGAAACACAGAGTTTGCATCCGAAATTAATATAGAAGGCACAATGCCGACTTAAGTACAAGAGGGATGACACTCTAACTGTCTATGATTTGAACCTCTCCTGTGAGTCCAGTTTTAGATTCCGATGCTTCACTTAAGGTGTACTGTATCCCTTGCACCTTCTTATTGACGATGAAACACAGAAATTGCATCCGAATTTAATACAAGAGGCACAATACCGACTTAGCTACAAGAGGACTGACACTCTAACTATCTATGATTTGAATCTCTCCTGTGAGACTAGTTTTAGATTCCGATGCTTCATATCAAGTATACTGTATTCCTTGGACCTTCTTATTGACGATGAAACACAGAAATTGCATCCGAGTTTAGAACAAAAGGCACAATGCCGACTTAAGTACAAGAGGGCTGACATTCAAACTTTCTATGATATGAACCTCTTGTGTGAGTCTAGTTTTAGATTCCGATGCTTCACTTCACGTTTACTGTATCACTTGGACATTCTTATTGACAATGAAACACAGAAATTGCATCCGAATTTAATACAAAAGGCACAATGGCGACTTAAGTACAAGAGGACTGACACTCTAACTTTCTATGATTTGAACCTCTCCTGCGAGCCCAGTTTAGATTCCGATGCTTCACTTCAGGTTTACTGTATCCCTTGGACCTTCTTATTGACGATGAAACACAGAAATTGCATCCGAATTTAATACAAAAGGCACAATACCGACTTAAGTACAAGAGGAGTGACACTCTAACTCCCTATGATTTGAAACTCTCCTGCAAGTCCAGTTTTAGATTCTGATGCTTCACTTCAGGTTTATTGTATCCCTTGGACCTTCTTATTGACGATGAAACACAGAATTGGCATCCGAATTTAATACAAAAGGCACAATACTGACTTAAGTACAATAGGACTGACACTCTAACTTTCTATGATGACGAACCTCTCCTGTGAGTCTAGTTTTAGATTCAGATGCTTCACTTCAGGTTTACTGTATCCCTTGGACCTTCTTATTGCCAATGAAATACAGAGTTTGCATCCGAATTTAATACAAAAGGCACAATGCGACTTAAGTATAAGAGGAGTGACACTCTAACATTTTATGATTTGAACCTCTTGTGTGAGTCTAGTTTTAGATTCAGATGCTTCACTTCACGTTTACTGTATCACTTGGACATTCTTATTGACAATGAAACACAGAAATTGCATCCGAATTTAATACAAAAGGCACAATGGCGACTTAAGTACAAGAGGACTGACACTCTAACTTTCTATGATTTGAACCTCTCCTGCGAGCGAAGTTTAGATTCCGATGCTTCACTTCAGGTTTACTGTATCCCTTGGACCTTCTTATTGACGATGAAACACAGAAATTGCATCCGAATTTAATACAAAAGGCACAATACCGACTTAAGTACAAGAGGAGTGACACTCTAACTCCCTATGATTTGAAACTCTCCTGCAAGTCCAGTTTTAGATTCTGATGCTTCACTTCAGGTTTACTGTATCCCTTGGACCTTCTTATTGACGATGAAACACAGAATTGGCATCCGAATTTAATACAAAAGGCACAATACTGACTTAAGTACAATAGGACTGACACTCTAACTTTCTATGATGACGAACCTCTCCTGTGAGTCTAGTTTTAGATTCAGATGCTTCACTTCAGGTTTACTGTATCCCTTGGACGTTCTTATTGACGATTAAACACAGAAATTTCATCCGAATTTAATACAAAAGGCACAATGCCGACTTAAGTAGAAGAGGACTGACACTCTAACATTCTATGATTTGAACCTCTCCTGTGGGTCCAGTTTTAGATTCCGATGCTTTCCTTAAGGTTTACTGTATCCCTTGGACCTTCGTATTGACGATGAAACACAGAAATTGCATCCGAATTTAATACAAAAGGCACAATACCGACTTAAGTACAAGAGGAGTAACACTCTAACTTTCTATGATTTGAATCTCTCCCCTGAGTCCAGTTTGAGATTCCGATGCTTCACTTCAGGTTTACTGTATCCCTTGCACCTTCTTATTGACGATGAAACACAGAAATTGCATCCGAATTTAATACAAATAGCATAATGCCGTTCTAAGTACAAGAGGACTGACACTCTCCCATTCTATGATTTGAACCTCTCCTGTGAGTCCAGTTTTAGATTCCGATGCTTCACTTCAGGTTTACTGTATCACTTGGACATTCTTATTGACGATGAAACACAGAAATTGCATCGGAATTAAATTCAAAAAGCACAATGCCGACTTAAGTAAAAGAGGACTGACACACTCACTTTCTGTGATTTGAACCCCTCCTGTGAGTCCAGTTTTAGATTCCGATGCTTCACTTCAGGTTTACTGTATCACTTGGACCTTCTTATTGACGATGAAACACAGAGTTTGCATCCGAAATTAATATAGAAGGCACAATGCCGACTTAAGTACAAGAGGGATGACACTCTAACTGTCTATGATTTGAACCTCTCCTGTGAGTCCAGTTTTAGATTCCGATGCTTCACTTAAGGTGTACTGTATCCCTTGCACCTTCTTATTGACGATGAAACACAGAAATTGCATCCGAATTTAATACAAGAGGCACAATACCGACTTAAGTACAAGAGGACTGACACTCTAACTATCTATGATTTGAATCTCTCCTGTGAGACTAGTTTTAGATTCCGATGCTTCATATCAAGTATACTGTATTCCTTGGACCTTCTTATTGACGATGAAACACAGAAATTGCATCCGAGTTTAGAACAAAAGGCACAATGCCGACTTAAGAACAAGAGGGCTGACATTCTAACTTTCTATGATATGAACCTCTCCTGTGAGTCCAGTTTTAGATTCCGATGCTTCACTTCAGGTTTACTGTATCCCTTGGACCTTCTAATTGACGATGACACACAGTAATTGCATCGGAATTAAATTCAAAAGGCACAATTCCGTCTTAAGTAAAAGAGGACTGACACTCTCACGTTCTATGATTTGAACCTCTCCTGTGAGTCCAGTTTTAGAATCCGTTGCTTCACTTCTGGTTTACTGTACCCCTTGGACGTTCTTATTGACGATAAAACACAGAATTGGCATCCGAATTTAATACAAAAGGCACAATACCGACTTACGTACAAGAGGACTGACTTTCTTACTTTCTATGATTTCAACCTCTCCTGTGAGTCCAGTCTTAGATTCTGATGCTTCACTTCAGGTTTACTATATACCTAGCACCTTCTTGTTGACAATGAAACACTGACATTGCATCCGAACTTAATACAAAAGGCACAATACAGACTTAAGTACAAGAGGACTGACACTCTAACTATCTATGATTTGAATCGTTCCTGTGAGTCCAGTTTTAGATTCCGATGCTTCACTTCAGGTTTACTGTATCCCGTAGACCTTCTAATTGACGATGACACACAGAAATTGCATCGGAATTAAATTCAAAAGGCACAATTCCGACTTAAGTAAAAGAGGACTGAAACTCTAACATTCTATGATTTGAACCTCTCCTGTGAGTCCAGTTTTACATTCCGATGCTTCCCTTAAGGATTACTGTATGACTTGGACCTTCTTATTGACGACGAAACACAGAAATTGCATCCGAATTTAATACAAAAGGCACAATACCGACTTAAGTACAAGAGGAGTGACACTCTAACTATCTATGATTTGAATCTTTCCTGTGAGTCCAGTTTTAGACTCCGATGCTTCACTTCAGATTTACTGTATCCCGTGGACCTTCTAATTGACGATGACACACAGAAATTGCATCGGAATTAAATTCAAAAGGCACAATTCCGACTTAAGTAAAAGAGGACTGACACTCTCACGTTCGATGATTTGATCCTCCCCTGTGAGTCCCGTTTTAGATCCCGATGCTTCACTTCCGGTTTACTGTATACCTTGCACCATCTTATTGACGATGAAACACAGAAATTGCATCGGAATTTAATACAAAACGCACAATGCCGACTTAAGTAAATGAGGACTGACACTCTAACGTTGTATGATTTGAACCTCTCCTGTGAGTCTAGTTTTAGATTCCGAAGCTTCACTTCACGTTTACTGTATCCCTTGGACATTCTTATTGACGATGAAACACAGAAATTGCATCCGAATTTAATACAAAAGGCACAATACCGACTTAAGTACAAGAGGAGTGACACTCTAACTATCTATGATTTGAATCTTTCCTGTGAGTCCAGTTTTAGATTCCGATGCTTCACTTCAGGTTTACTGTATCCCTTGGACCTTCTAATTGACAATGACACACAGAAATTGCATCGGAATTAAATTCAAAAGGCACAATTCCGACTTAAGTAAAAGAGGACTGACACTCTCACGTTCTATGATATGAACCTCTCCTGTGAGTCCAGTTTTAGATTCCGTTGCTTCACTTCAGGGTACTGTATTACTTGGTCGTTCTTATTGACGATAAAACACAGAAATTGCATCGGAATTTAATTCAAAAAGCACAATGCCAACTTAAGTACAAGATGACTGACACTCTTACTTTCTGTGATTTGAACCTCTCCTGTGAGTCCAGTTTTAGATTCCGATGCTTCACTTCAGGTTTACTGTATCCCTTGGACCTTCTTATTGCCAATGAAATACAGAGTTTGCATCCGAATTTAATACAAAAGGCACAATGCGACTTAAGTATAAGAGGAGTGACACTCTAACATTTTATGATTTGAACCTCTTGTGTGAGTCTAGTTTTAGATTCCGATGCTTCACTACACGTTTACTGTATCACTTGGACATTCTTATTGACAATGAAACACAGAAATTGCATCCGAATTTAATACAAAAGGCACAATGGCGACTTAAGTACAAGAGGACTGACACTCTAACTTTCTATGATTTGAACCTCTCCTGCGAGCCCAGTTTAGATCCCGATGCTTCACTTCAGGTTTACTGTATCCCTTGGACCTTCTTATTGACGATGAAACACAGAAATTGCATCCGAATTTAATACAAAAGGCACAATACCGACTTAAGTACAAGAGGAGTGACACTCTAACTCCCTATGATTTGAAACTCTCCTGCAAGTCCAGTTTTAGATTCTGATGCTTCACTTCAGGTTTACTGTATCCCTTGGACCTTCTTATTGACGATGAAACACAGAATTGGCATCCGAATTTAATACAAAAGGCACAATACTGACTTAAGTACAATAGGACTGACACTCTAACTTTCTATGATGACGAACCTCTCCTGTGAGTCTAGTTTTAGATTCAGATGCTTCACTTCAGGTTTACTGTATCCCTTGGACGTAATTATTGACGATTAAACACAGAAATTTCATCCGAATTTAATACAAAAGGCACAATGCCGACTTAAGTAAAAGGGGACTGACACTCTAACATTCTATGATTTGAACCTCTCCTGTGGGTCCAGTTTTAGATTCCGATGCTTTCCTTAAGGTTTACTGTATCCCTTGGACCTTCTTATTGACGATGAAACACAGAAATTGCATCCGAATTTAATACAAAAGGCAAAATACCGACTTAAGTACAAGAGGAGTAACACTCTAACTTTCTATGATTTGAATCTCTCCTCTGAGTCCAGTTTGAGATTCCGATGCTTGACTTCAGGTTTACTGTATCCCTTGCACCTTCTTATTGACGATGAAACACAGAAATTGCATCCGAATTTAATACAAATAGCATAATGCCGTTCTAAGTACAAGAGGACTGACACTCTCCCATTCTATGATTTGAACCTCTCCTGTGAGTCCAGTTTTAGATTCCGATGCTTCACTTCAGGTTTACTGTATCACTTGGACATTCTTATTGACGATGAAACACAGAAATTGCATCGGAATTAAATTCAAAAAGCACAATGCCGACTTAAGTAAAAGAGGACTGACACACTCACTTTCTGTGATTTGAACCCCTCCTGTGAGTCCAGTTTTAGATTCCGATGCTTCACTTCAGGTTTACTGTATCACTTGGACCTTCTTATTGACGATGAAACACAGAGTTTGCATCCGAAATTAATATAGAAGGCACAATGCCGACTTAAGTACAAGAGGGATGACACTCTAACTGTCTATGATTTGAACCTCTCCTGTGAGTCCAGTTTTAGATTCCGATGCTTCACTTAAGGTGTACTGTATCCCTTGCACCTTCTTATTGACGATGAAACACAGAAATTGCATCCGAATTTAATACAAGAGGCACAATACCGACTTAGCTACAAGAGGACTGACGCTCTAACTATCTATGATTTGAATCTCTCCTGTGAGACTAGTTTTAGATTCCGATGCTTCATATCAAGTATACTGTATTCCTTGGACCTTCTTATTGACGATGAAACACAGAAATTGCATCCGAGTTTAGAACAAAAGGCACAATGCCGACTTAAGTACAAGAGGGCTGACATTCAAACTTTCTATGATATGAACCTCTTGTGTGAGTCTAGTTTTAGATTCCGATGCTTCACTTCACGTTTACTGTATCACTTGGACATTCTTATTGACAATGAAACACAGAAATTGCATCCGAATTTAATACAAAAGGCACAATGGCGACTTAAGTACAAGAGGACTGACACTCTAACTTTCTATGATTTGAACCTCTCCTGCGAGCCCAGTTTAGATTCCGATGCTTCACTTCAGGTTTACTGTATCCCTTGGACCTTCTTATTGACGATGAAACACAGAAATTGCATCCGAATTTAATACAAAAGGCACAATACCGACTTAAGTACAAGAGGAGTGACACTCTAACTCCCTATGATTTGAAACTCTCCTGCAAGTCCAGTTTTAGATTCTGATGCTTCACTTCAGGTTTATTGTATCCCTTGGACCTTCTTATTGACGATGAAACACAGAATTGGCATCCGAATTTAATACAAAAGGCACAATACTGACTTAAGTACAATAGGACTGACACTCTAACTTTCTATGATGACGAACCTCTCCTGTGAGTCTAGTTTTAGATTCAGATGCTTCACTTCAGGTTTACTGTATCCCTTGGACGTTCTTATTGACGATTAAACACAGAAATTTCATCCGAATTTAATACAAAAGGCACAATGCCGACTTAAGTAAAAGAGGACTGACACTCTAACATTCTATGATTTGAACCTCTCCTGTGGGTCCAGTTTTAGATTCCGATGCTTTCCTTAAGGTTTACTGTATCCCTTGGACCTTCTTATTGACGATGAAACACAGAAATTGCATCCGAATTTAATACAAAAGGCAAAATACCGACTTAAGTACAAGAGGAGTAACACTCTAACTTTCTATGATTTGAATCTCTCCTCTGAGTCCAGTTTGAGGTTCCGTTGCTTCACTTCAGGGTACTGTATTACTTGGTCGTTCTTATTGACGATAAAACACAGAAATTGCATCGGAATTTAATTCAAAAAGCACAATGCCAACTTAAGTACAAGATGACTGACACTCTTACTTTCTGTGATTTGAACCTCTCCTGTGAGTCCAGTTTTAGATTCCGATGCTTCACTTCAGGTTTACTGTATCCCTTGGACCTTCTTATTGCCAATGAAATACAGAGTTTGCATCCGAATTTAATACAAAAGGCACAATGCGACTTAAGTATAAGAGGAGTGACACTCTAACATTTTATGATTTGAACCTCTTGTGTGAGTCTAGTTTTAGATTCCGATGCTTCACTTCAGGTTTACTGTATCACTTGGACCTTCTTATTGACGATGAAACACAGAGTTTGCATCCGAAATTAATATAGAAGGCACAATGCCGACTTAAGTACAAGAGGGATGACACTCTAACTGTCTATGATTTGAACCTCTCCTGTGAGTCCAGTTTTAGATTCCGATGCTTCACTTAAGGTGTACTGTATCCCTTGCACCTTCTTATTGACGATGAAACACAGAAATTGCATCCGAATTTAATACAAGAGGCACAATATCGACTTAACTACAAGAGGACTGACACTCTAACTATCTATGATTTGAATCTCTCCTGTGAGACTAGTTTTAGATTCCGATGCTTCATATCAAGTATACTGTATTCCTTGGACCTTCTTATTGACGATGAAACACAGAAATTGCATCCGAGTTTAGAACAAAAGGCACAATGCCGACTTAAGTACAAGAGGGCTGACATTCTAACTTTCTATGATATGAACCTCTTGTGTGAGTCTAGTTTTAGATTCCGATGCTTCACTTCACGTTTACTGTATCACTTGGACATTCTTATTGACAATGAAACACAGAAATTGCATCCGAATTTAATACAAAAGGCACAATGGCGACTTAAGTACAAGAGGACTGACACTCTAACTTTCTATGATTTGAACCTCTCCTGCGAGCCCAGTTTAGATTCCGATGCTTCACTTCTGGTTTACTGTATCCCTTGGACCTTCTTATTGACGATGAAACACAGAAATTGCATCCGAATTTAATACAAAAGGCACAATACCGACTTAAGTACAAGAGGAGTGACACTCTAACTCCCTATGATTTGAAACTCTCCTGCAAGTCCAGTTTTAGATTCTGATGCTTCACTTCAGGTTTACTGTATCCCTTGGACCTTCTTATTGACGATGAAACACAGAATTGGCATCCGAATTTAATACAAAAGGCACAATACTGACTTAAGTACAATAGGACTGACACTCTAACTTTCTATGATGACGAACCTCTCCTGTGAGTCTAGTTTTAGATTCAGATGCTTCACTTCAGGTTTACTGTATCCCTTGGACGTTCTTATTGACGATTAAACACAGAAATTTCATCCGAATTTAATACAAAAGGCACAATGCCGACTTAAGTAAAAGAGGACTGACACTCTAACATTCTATGATTTGAACCTCTCCTGTGGGTCCAGTTTTAGATTCCGATGCTTTCCTTAAGGTTTACTGTATCCCTTGGACCTTCTTATTGACGATGAAACACAGAAATTGCATCCGAATTTAATACAAAAGGCAAAATACCGACTTAAGTACAATAGGAGTAACACTCTAACTTTCTATGATTTGAATCTCTCCTCTGAGTCCAGTTTGAGATTCCGATGCTTCATTCAGGTTTACTGTATCCCTTGCACCTTCTTATTGACGATGAAACACAGAAATTGCATCCGAATTTAATACAAATAGCATAATGCCGTTCTAAGTACAAGAGGACTGACACTCTCCCATTCTATGATTTGAACCTCTCCTGTGAGTCCAGTTTTAGATTCCGATGCTTCACTTCAGGTTTACTGTATCACTTGGACATTCTTATTGACGATGAAACACAGAAATTGCATCGGAATTAAATTCAAAAAGCACAATGCCGACTTAAGTAAAAGAGGACTGACACACTCACTTTCTGTGATTTGAACCCCTCCTGTGAGTCCAGTTTTAGATTCCGATGCTTCACTTCAGGTTTACTGTATCACTTGGACCTTCTTATTGACGATGAAACACAGAGTTTGCATCCGAAATTAATATAGAAGGCACAATGCCGACTTAAGTACAAGAGGGATGACACTCTAACTGTCTATGATTTGAACCTCTCCTGTGAGTCCAGTTTTAGATTCCGATGCTTCACTTAAGGTGTACTGTATCCCTTGCACCTTCTTATTGACGATGAAACACAGAAATTGCACCCGAATTTAATACAAGAGGCACAATACCGACTTAAGTACAAGAGGACTGACACTCTAACTATCTATGATTTGAATCTCTCCTGTGAGACTAGTTTTAGATTCCGATGCTTCATATCAAGTATACTGTATTCCTTGGACCTTCTTATTGACGATGAAACACAGAAATTGCATCCGAGTTTAGAACAAAAGGCACAATGCCGACTTAAGTACAAGAGGGCTGACATTCTAACTTTCTATGATATGAACCTCTCCTGTGAGTCCAGTTTTAGATTCCGATGCTTCACTTCAGGTTTACTGTATCCCTTGGACCTTCTAATTGACGATGACACACAGTAATTGCATCGGAATTAAATTCAAAAGGCAATATTCCGTCTTAAGTAAAAGAGGACTGACACTCTCACGTTCTATGATTTGAACCTCTCCTGTGAGTCCAGTTTTAGAATCCGTTGCTTCACTTCTGGTTTACTGTTCCCCTTGGACGTTCTTATTGACGATAAAACACAGAATTGGCATCCGAATTTAATACAAAAGGCACAATACCGACTTACGTACAAGAGGACTGACTTTCTTACTTTCTATGATTTCAACCTCTCCTGTGAGTCCAGTCTTAGATTCTGATGCTTCACTTCAGGTTTACTATATACCTAGCACCTTCTTGTTGACAATGAAACACTGACATTGCATCCGAACTTAATACAAAAGGCACAATACAGACTTAAGTACAAGAGGACTGACACTCTAACTATCTATGATTTGAATCGTTCCTGTGAGTCCAGTTTTAGATTCCGATGCTTCACTTCAGATTTACTGTATCCCGTGGACCTTCTAATTGACGATGACACACAGAAATTGCATCGGAATTAAATTCAAAAGGCACAATTCCGACTTAAGTAAAAGAGGACTGACACTCTCACGTTCGATGATTTGATCCTCCCCTGTGAGTCCCGTTTTAGATCCCGATGCTTCACTTCCGGTTTACTGCATACCTTGCACCATCTTATTGACGATGAAACACAGAAATTGCATCGGAATTTAATACAAAACGCACAATGCCGACTTAAGTAAATGAGGACTGACACTCTAACATTGTATGATTTGAACCTCTCCTGTGAGTCTAGTTTTAGATTCCGATGCTTCACTTCACGTTTACTGTATCCCTTGGACATTCTTATTGACGATGAAACACAGAAATTGCATCCGAATTTAATACAAAAGGCACAATACCGACTTAAGTACAAGAGGAGTGACACTCTAACTCTCTTTGATTTGAACCTCTCCTGTGGGTCCAGGTTTAGATTCTGATGCTTCACTTCAGGTTTACTGTATTCCTTGGACCTTCTTATTGACGGTGAAACACAGAATTGGCATCCGAATTTAATACAAAACCACAATACCGACTTAAGTACAAGAGGACTGACACTCT
Source organism: Schistocerca piceifrons (assembly GCF_021461385.2). Classification (NCBI taxonomy): domain Eukaryota; kingdom Metazoa; phylum Arthropoda; class Insecta; order Orthoptera; family Acrididae; genus Schistocerca; species Schistocerca piceifrons. The sequence continues at coordinate 95,010 of NW_025728800.1, read as the reverse complement.
CACTTTCTATTATTTGAACCTCTCCTGTGAGTCCAGTCCTAGATTCTGATGCTTCACTTCAGGTTTACTGTATACCTAGCACCTTCTTGTTGACGATGAAACACTGAAATTGCATCCGAATTTAATAAAAAAGGCACAATACCGACTTAAGTACAAGAGGAGTAACACTGTAACTTTCTATGATTTGAATCTCTCCTGTGAGTTCAGTTTGAGATTCCGATGCTACACTTCACGTTTACTGTATCCCTTGGACCTACTTATTGACGATGAAACACAGAAATTGCATCCGAATTAAATACAAATAGCATAATGCCGTCTTAAGTACAAGAGGACTGACACTCTCACCTTCTATGATTTGAACCCCTCCTGTGAGTCCAGTTTTAGATTCCAATGCTTCACTTCAGGTTTACTGTATCCCTTGGACCTTCTTATTGACGATGAAACACAGAGTTTGCATCCGAATGTAATATATAAGGCATAATGCCGACTTAAGTACAAGAGGGATGACACTCTAACTTTCTATGATTTGAACCTCACCTGTAAGTCCAGTTTTAGATTCCGTTGCTCACTTCAGGTTTACTGTACCCCTTGGACGTTCTTATTGACGATAAAACACAGAGATTGCATGGGAATTGAATTCAATAGGCACAATGCCGACTTAAGTACAAGAGGAGTGACACTCTAACTTTCTATGATTTGAACCTCTCCTGTGAGTTCAGTTTTAGATTCCGATGCTTCACTTCAGGTTTACTGTATCCCTTGAAACTTCTTATTGACGAATAAACACAGAAATTTCATCCGAATTTAATAAAAAAGGCACAATGCCAACTTAAGTAAAAGAGGACTGACACTCTAACATTCTACGATTTGAACCCCTCCTGTGAGTCCAGTTTTAGATTCCGATGCTTCCCTTAAGGTTTACTGTATCCCTTGGTCTTTCTTATTGACGATGAAACACAGAAATTGCATCCGAATTTAATACAAAAGCACAATACCGACTTCATTACAAGAGGAGTAACTTTCTAACATTCTATGATTTGAATCTCTCCTGTGAGTTCAGTTTTAGATTCCGATGTTCACTTCAGGTTTACTGTATCCCTTGGACCTTCTTATTGACGATGAAACATAGAAATTGCATCCGAAATTAATACAAATGGCACAATGCTGTCTTAAGTACAAGAGGACTGACACTCTCTATGATTTGAACCCCTCCTGTGAGTCCAGTTTTAGATTCCGATGCTTCCCTTAAGGTTTACTGTATCCCTTGGTCTTTCTTATTGACGATGAAACACAGATATTGCATCCGAATTTAATACAAAAGCACAATACCGACTTAATTACAAGAGGAGTAACTTTCTAACATTCTATGATTTGAATCTCTCCTGTGAGTTCAGTTTTAGTTTCCGATGCTTCACTTCAGGTTTACTGTATCCCTTGGACCTTCTAGTTGACGATGAAACACTGAAATTGCATCCGAATTTAATACAAAAGGCACAATGCCGACTTAAGTACAAGAGGACTGACACTCCCGCTTTCTATGATTTGAACCTGACCTGTGAGTCCAGTTTTCGATTCCGATGCTTCACTTCAGGTTTACTGTATCCCTTGGACGTTCTTATTGACGATTAAACACAGAAATTTCATCCGAATTTAATACAAAAGGCACAATGCCGACTTAAGTAAAAGAGGACTGACACTCTAACATTCTATGATTTGAACCTCTCCTGTGAGTCCAGTTTTAGATTCCGATGCTTCCCTTAAGGTTTACTGTATCCCTTGGACTTTCTTATTGACGATGAAACACAGAAATCGCATCCGAATTTAATACAAAAGGCACAATAACGACTTAAGTACAAGAGGAGTAACACTCTAACTATCTATGATTTGAATCTCTCCTGTGAGTCCAGTTTGAGATTCCGATGCTTCACTTCAGGTTTACTGTATTCCTTGGACCTTCTTATTGACGATGAAACACAGAAATTGCATCGGAATTAAATCCAAAAAGCACAATGCCAACTTAAGTAAAAGAGGACTGACACTCTCACTTTCTATGATTTGAACCCCTCCTGTGAGTCCAGTTTTTGATTCCGATGCTTCACTTCAGGTTCACTGTATCAGTTGGACCTTCTTATTGACGATTAAACACAGAGTTTGCATCCGAATTTAATACAAAAGGCACTATGGCGACTTAAGTACTACAGGACTGACACTCTCACTTTCCATGATTTGAACCTCTCCTGTAAGTCCAGTCTTAGATTCCGAGGCTTCACTTCAGGTTTACTGTATCCCTTGGACATTCTTATTGACGGTGAAACAAAAACATTGCTTCCGAATTTAATACAAAAGGCTCAATGCCGACTTAAGTAAAAGAGGACTAACACTCTAACATTCTATGATTTGAACCTCTCCTGTGAGTCCAGTTTTAGATTCCGATGCTTCACATCAAGTATACTATATCCCTTGGACCTTCTAATTGACGATGAAACACAGAACTTGCATCCGAATTTAGAACAAAAGGCACATGCCGACTTAAGTACAAGAGGACTGACATTCTAACTTTCTATGATATGAACCTCTCCTGTGAGTCCAGTTTTAGATTCCGATGCTTCACTTCAGGTTTACTGTATCCCTTGGACCTTCTTATTGACGATGAAGCACATAAATTGCATCCGAATTTAATACAAATGGCACAATGCCGACTTAAGTACAAGAGGACTGACACTCTCACTTTCTATGACTTGAACCTCTGATGAGAGTCCAGTTTTAGATTCCGATGCTTCACTTCAGGTTTACTGTATACCGTGCACCATCTCATTGACGATGAAACACAGAAATTGCATCGGAATATAATACAAAAGGCACAATGCCGACTTAAGTAAAAGAGGACGGACACTCTAACTTTGTATGATTTGAACCTCTCCTGTGAGTCCAGTTTTAGATTCCGATGCTTCACTTCAGGTTTACTGTATCCCTTGGATCTTCTTATTGACGATGAAACACAGAAATTGCATGGGAATGTAATACGAAAGGCACAATGCCGACTTAAGTAAAAGAGGACTGACACTTTAACACACTATGATTTGAACCTCTCCCGTGAGTCCAGTATTAGATTCAGTTGCTTCACTTAAGGTTTACTGTATCCCTTGGACCTTCGTATTGACGATGAAACACAGAAATTGCATCCGAATTTAATACAAAAGGCACAATACCGACTTAAGTACAAGAGGAGTGACACTCTAACTATCTATGATTTGAATCTTTCCTGTGAGTCCAGTTTTAGATTCCGATGCTTCACTTCAGGGTTACTGTATCCCTTGGACCTTCTTATTGCCAATGAAATACAGAGTTTGCATCCGAATTTAATACAAAAGGCACAATGCGACTTAAGTATAAGAGGACTGACACTCTAACATTTTATGATTTGAACCTCTTGTGTGAGTCTAGTTTTAGATTCCGATGCTTCACTTCACTTTTACTGTATCACTTGGACATTCTTATTGACAATGAAACACAGAAATTGGATCCGAATTTAATACAAAAGGCACAATGGCGACTTAAGTACAAGAGGACTGACACTCTAACTTTCTATGATTTGAACCTCTCCTGCGAGCCCAGTTTAGATTCCGATGCTTCACTTCAGGTTTACTGTATCCCTTGGACCTTCTTATTGACGATGAAACACAGAAATTGCATCCGAATTTAATACAAAAGGCACAATACCGACTTAAGTACAAGAGGAGTGACACTCTAACTCCCTATGATTTTAAACTCTCCTGCAAGTCCAGTTTTAGATTCTGATGCTTCACTTCAGGTTTACTGTATCCCTTGGACCTTCTTATTGACGATGAAACACAGAAATTGCATCCGAATTTAATACAAATGGCACAATGCTGACTTAAGTACAAGAGGACTGACACTCTCACTTTCTATGATTTGAACCTCTCCTATGAGTTCAGTTTTAGATTCCGATGCTTCATTTCAGTTTTACTGTATCCCTTGGACCTTCTTATTGACGATGAAACACAGAAATTGCATCCGAATTTAATACAAAAGGCACAATGCCGACTCAAGTACAAGAGGAATGACACTCTCACTTTCTATGATTTGAACCTCTAATGTGAGTGCAGTTTTAGATTCCGATGCTTCACTTCAGGCTTACTGTATACCTTGCACCTTCTTATTGACGATGAAACACAGAAATTTCATCCGAATTTAATACAAAAGGCACAATGCCGACTTTAGTACAAGAGGGCTGACACTCTCACTTTCCATGATTTGAACCTCTCCAGTGAGTCCAGTTTTAGATTCAGATGCTTCACTTCAGGTTTACTGTATCCCTTGGACGTTGTTATTGACGATTAAACACAGAAATTTCATCCGAATTTAATACAAAAGGCACAATGCCGACTTAAGTAAAAGAGGACTGACACTCTAACATTCTATGATTTGAACCTCTCATGTGAGTCCAGTTTTAGATTCCGATGCTTCCCTTAAGGTTTACTGTATCCCTTGGACCTTCTTATTGACGATGAAACACAGAAATTGCATCCGAATTTAATACAAAAGGCACAATACCGACTTAAGTACAAGAGGAGTAACACTCTAACTTTCTATGATTTGAATCTCTCCTGTGAGTCCAGTTTGAGATTCCGATGCTTCACTTCGGGTTTACTGTATCCCTTGCACCTTCTTATTGACGATGAAACATAGAAATTGCATCCGAATTTAATACAAATAGCATAATGCCGTTCTAAGTACAAGAGGACTGACACTCTCCCATTCTATGATTTGAACCTCTCCTGTGAGTCCAGTTTTAGATTCCGATGCATCACTTCAGGTTTACTGTATCACTTGGACATTCTTATTGACGATGAAACACAGAAATTGCATCGGAATTAAATTCAAAAAGCACAATGCCGACTTAAGTAAAAGAGGACTGACACACTCACTTTCTGTGATTTGAACCCCTCCTGTGAGTCCAGTTTTAGATTCCGATGCTTCACTTCAGGTTTACTGTATCCCTTGGACCTTCTTATTGACGATGAAACACAGAGTTTGCATCCGAAATTAATATAGAAGCACAATGCCGACTTAAGTACAAGAGGGATGACAGTCTAACTGTCTATGATTTGAACCTCTCCTGTGAGTCCAGTTTTAGATTCCGATGCTTCACTTAAGGTGTACTGTATCCCTTGGACCTTCTTATTGACGATGAAACACAGCAATTGCATCCGAATTTAATACAAGAGGCACAATACCGACTTAAGTACAAGAGGACTGACACTCTAACTATCTATGATTTGAATCTCTCCTGTGAGACTAGTTTTAGATTCCGATGCTTCATATCAAGTATACTGTATCCCTTGGACCTTCTTATTGACGATGAAACACAGAAATTGCATCCGAATTTAGAACAAAAGGCACAATGCCGACTTAAGTACAAGAGGGCTGACATTCTAACGTTCTATGATATGAACCTCTCCTGTCAGTCCAGTTTTAGATTCCGATGCTTCACTTCAGGTTTACTGTATCCCTTGGACCTTCTAATTGACGATGACACACAGTAATTGCATCGGAATTAAATTCAAAAGGCACAATTCCGACTTAAGTAAAACAGGACTGACACTCTCACGTGCTATGATTTGAACCTCTCCTGTGAGTCCAGTTTTAGAATCCGTTGCTTCACTTCTGGTTTACTGTACCCCTTGGACGTTCTTATTGACGATAAAACACAGAATTGGCATCCGAATTTAATACAAAAGGCACAATACCGACTTACGTACAAGAGGACTGACTTTCTTACTTTCTATGATTTCAACCTCTCCTGTGAGTCCAGTCTTAGATTCTGATGCTTCACTTCAGGTTTACTATATACCTAGCACCTTCTTGTTGACAATGAAACACTGACATTGCATCCAAATTAAATACAAAAGGCACAATGCCGACTTAAGTACAAGAGGACTGACACTCTCACTTTCTATGATTTGAACCTCTCCTGTGAGTCCAGTTTTAGATTCCGATGCTTCTCTTAAGGTTTACTGTATCCCTTGGACCTTCTTATCGACGATGAAACACAGAAATTGCATCCGAATTTAATACAAAGGCACAATACCGACTTAAGTACAAGAGGAGTAACACTCTAACTTTCTAAGATTTGAATCTCTCCTGTGAATCAAGTTTGAGAATCCGATGCTTCACTTCAGGTTTACTGTATCCCTTGGACCTTCTTATTAACGATGAAACACAGAAATAGCATCCGAATTTAATACAAATGGCATAATGCCGTCTTAAGTACAAGAGGACTGACACTCTCACTTTCTATGATTTGAACCTCTCCTGTGAGTCCAGTTTTAGATGCCGATGCTTCACTTCAGCCTTACTGTATCCCTTGGACATTCTTATTGACGATGAAACCCAGAAATTGCATCGGAATTAAATCCAAAAAGCACAATGCCGACTTAAGTAAAAGAGGACTGACACTCTCACTTTCTATGATTTGAACCCCTCCTGTGAGTCCAGTTTTAGATTGCGATGCTTGACTTCAGGTTTACTGTATCCCTTGGACCTTCTTATTGACGATGAAACACAGAAATTGCATCCGAATTTAATACAAGAGGCACAATACCGACTTAAGTACAAGAGGACTGACACTCTAACTATCTATGATTTGAATCTCTCCTGTGAGTCCGGTTTTAAATTCCGATGCTTCAAATCAAGTATACTGTATCCCTTGGACCTTCTTTTTGACGATGAAACCCAGAAATTGCATCCGAATTTAGAACAAAAGGCACAATGCCGACTTAAGTACAAGACTGCTGACATTCTAACTTTCTATGATATGAACCTTTACTCTGAGTCCAGTTTTAGATTCCGACGCTTCACTTCAGGTTTACTGTATCCCTTGGACCTTGTAATTGACGATGACACACAGTAATTGCATCGGAATTAAATTCAGAGGGCACAATTCCGACTTAAGTAAAGAGGACTGACACTCTCACGTTCTATGATTTGAACCTCTCGTGTGAGTCCAGTTTTAGATTCCGTTGCTTCACTTCAGGTTTACTGTACACCTTGGACGTTCTTATTGACGATAAAACACAGAGATTGAATGGGAATTAAATTCAAAAGGCACAACGCCGACTTAAGTACAAGAGGACTGACACTCTAACTTTCTTTGATTTGAACCTCTCCCGTGAGTCCAGTTTTAGATTCCGATGCTTCACTTCAGGTTTACTGTATCCCTTGGACCTTGTAATTGACGATGACACACAGTAATTGCATCGGAATAAAATTCAAAAGGCACAATTCCGACTTAAGTAAAAGAGGACTGACACTCTCACGTTCTATGATTTGAACCTCTCCTGTGAGTCCAGTTTTAGAATCCGTTGCTTCACTTCAGGTTTACTGTACCACTTGGACGTTCTTATTGACGATAAAACACAGAATTGGCATCTGAATTTAAAACAAAAGGCACAATACCGACTTACGTACAAGAGGACTGACACTCTTACGTTCTATGATTTGAACCTCTCCTGTGAGTCCAGTCTTAGATTCTGATGCTTCACTTCAGGTTTACTATATACCTAGCACCTTCTTGTTGACGATGAAACACTGAAATTGCATCCGAATTTGATACAAAAGGCACAATGCCGACTTTAGTACAAGCGGACTGACACTCCCACTTTCTATGATTTGAACCTGCCCTGTGAGTCCAGTTTTAGATTCCGATGCTTCACTTCAGGTTTACTGTATCCCTTGGACGTTCTTATTGACGATTAAACACAGAAATTTCATCTGAATTTAATACAAAAGTCACAATGACGACTTAAGTAAAAGAGGACTGACACTCTAACATTCTATGATTTGAACATCTGCTGTGAGTCCAGTTTTAGATTCCGATGCTTCACTTCAGGTTTACTGTATCCCTTGGACCTTCTTATTGACGATGAAACACAGAAATAGCATCCGAATTTAATACAAAAGGCACAATACCGACTTAAGTACAAGAGGAGTAACACTCTAACTTTCTATGATTTGAATCTCTCCTGTGAGTCCGGTTTTAGATTCCCATGCTTCAAATCAAGTATACTGTATCCCTTGGACCTTCTTGTTGACGATGAAACACAGAAATTGCATCCGAATATAGAACAAAAGGCACAATGCCGACTTAAGTACAAGAGGGCTGACATTCTAACTTTCCATGATATGAACCTCTACTCTGAGTCCAGTTTTAGATTCCGATGCTTCACTTCAGGTTTACTGTATCCCTTGGACCTTGTAATTGACGATGACACACAGTAATTGAATCGGAATTAAATTCAGAGGGCACAATTCCGACTTAAGTAAAAGAGGACTGACACTCTCACGTTCTATGATTTGAACCTCTCGTGTGAGTCCAGTTTTAGATTCCGTTGCTTCACTTCAGGTTTACTGTACCCCTTGGACGTTCTTATTGACGACAAAACACAGAGATTGCATGGGAATTAAATTCAAAAGGTACAATGCCGACTTAAGTACAAGAGGACTGACAATCTAACTTTCTATGATTTGAACGTCTCCTGTGAGTCCAGTTTTAGATTCCGATGTTTCACTTCAGGTTTACTGTATCCCTTGGACCTTCTTATTGACGATTAAACACAGAAATTTCATCCGAATTTAATAAAAAAGGCACAATGCCGACTTAAGTAAAAGAGGAGTAACACTCTAACTTTCTATGATTTGAATCTCTCCTGTGAGTCCAGTTTTAGATTCACATGCTTCACTTCAGGTTTACTGTATCCCTTGGACATTCTTATTGACGATGAAACACAGAAATTGCATCGGAATTTAATACCAAGGGCACAATGCCGTCTTAAGTACAAGAGGACTGACACTCTCACTTTTTATGATTTAAACCTCTCCTGTGAGTCCAATTTTAGATTCCGAAGCTTCACTTCAGGTTTACTGCATCCCTTGGACATTCTTATTGACGATGAAACACAGAAATTGCATCGGAATTAAATCCAAAAAGCACAATGCCGACTTAAGTAAAAGAGGACTGACACTCTCGCTTTCTATGATTTGAACCCCTCCTGTGAGTCCAGTTTTTGATTCCGATGCTTCACTTCAGGTTCACTGTATCAGTTGGACCTTCTTATTGACGATTAAACACAGAGTTTGCATCCGAATTTAATACAAAAGGCACAATGGCGACTTAAGTACTAGAGGACTGACACTCTCACTTTCCATGATTTGAACCTCTCCTGTGAGTCCAGTCTTAGATTCCGATGCTTCACTTCAGGTTTACTGTATCCCTTGGACATTCTTATTGACGGTGAAACACAGACATTGCATCCGAATTTAATACAAAAGGCTCAATGCCGACTTTAGTAAAAGAGGACTAACACTCTAACATTCTATGATTTGAACCTCTCCTGTGAGTCCAGTTTTAGATTCCGATGTTTCACTTAAGGTTTACTGTGTCCCTTGGACCTTCTTATTGACGATGAAACACCGAAATTGCATCGGAATTTAATACAAGAGGCACAATACCGACTTAAGTACAAGAGGACTGACACTCTAACTATCTATGATTTGAATCTCTCCTGTGAGTTTAGTTTTAGATTCCGATGCTTCACATCAAGTATACTGTATCCCTTGGACCTTCTAATTGACGATGAAACACAGAACTTGCATTCGAATTTAGAACAAAAGGCAGATGCCGACTTAAGTACAAGAGGACTGACATTCTAACTTTCTATGATATGAACCTCTCCTGAGAGTCAAGTTTTAGATTCCGATGCTTCACTTCAGGTTTACTGTTTCCCTTGGACCTTCTTATTGACGATGAAGCACATAAATTGCATCCGAATTTAATACAAATGGCACAATGCCGACTTAAGTACAAGAGGACTGACACTCTCACTTTCTATGATTTGAACCTCTGATGTGAGTCCAGTTTTAGATTCCGATGCTTCACTTCAGGTTTACTGTATACCTTGCACCATCTTATTGACGATGAAACACAGAAATTGCATCGGAATTTAATACAAAAGGCACAATGCCGACTTAAGTAAAAGAGGACTGACACTCTAACTTTGTATGATTTGAACCTCTCCTGTGAGCCCAGTTTTAGATTCCGATGCATCACTTCAGGTTTACTGTATCCCTTGGATCTTCTTATTGACGATGAAACACAGAAATTGCATCCGAATGTAATACGAAAGGCACAATGTCGACTGAAGTAAAAGAGGACTGACACTTTAACACTCTATGATTTGAACCTCTCCCGTGAGTCCAGTATTAGATTCAGTTGCTTCACTTTAGGTTTACTGTATCCCTTGGACCTTCTTATTGACGATGAAACACAGAAATTGCATCCGAATTTAATACAAGAGGCACAATACCGACTTAAGTACAAGAGGAGTGACACTCTAACAATCTATGATTTGAATCTTTCCTGTGAGTCCAGTTTTAGATTCCGTTGCTTCACTTCGGGGTACTGTATCCCTTGGACCTTCTTTTTGACGATGAAACACAGAATTGGCATCCGAATTTAATACAAAAGGCACAATGCCGGCTTAAGTGCAAGAGGACTGACACTCTAACTTTCTATGATTTGAACCTCTCCTGTGAGTCTAGTTTTAGATTCCGATGCTTCACGTCGGGTTTACAGTATCCCTTGGACCTTCTTATTGACGATGAAACACAGAAATTACATCCGAATTTAATACAAATGGCACAAAGTTGACTTAAGTACAAGAGGACTGACACTCTCACTTTCAATGATTTGTACCTCTCCTATGAGTTCAGTTTTAAATTCCGATGTTTCACTTCAGGTTTACTGTATCCCTTGGACCTTCTTATTGACGATGAAACACAGAAATTGCATCCGAATTTAATACAAAAGGCACAATGCCGACTCAAGTACAAGAGGTATGACACTCTCACTTTCTATGATTTGAACCTCTCCTGTGAGTGCAGTTTTAGATTCCGATGCTTCACTTCAGGTTTACTGTATACCTTGCACCTTCTTATTGACGATGAAACACAGAAATTTCATCCGAAATATAATACAAAAGGCACAATGCCGACTTTAGTACAGGAGGACTGACACTCTCACTTTCGATGATTTGAACCTCTCCAGTGAGTCCAGTTTTAGATTCAGACGCTTCACTTCAGGCTTACTGTATCCCTTGGACATTCTTGTTGACGAGGAAACACAGAAATAGCATCCGAATTTAATACAAAAGGCACAATGGCGACTTAAGTACAAGAGGGATGACACTCTAACTTTCTATGATTTGAACCTCTCCTGTGAGTCCAGTTTTAGATTCCGATGCTTCACTTAAGATGTACTGTATCCCTTGGACCTTCTTATTGACGATGAAACACAGAAATTGCATCCGAATTTAATACAAGAGGCACAATACCGACATAAGTCCAAGAGGACTGACACTCTATCTATGATTTGAATCTCTCCTGTGAGGCCAGTTTTAGATTCCGATGCTTCATATCAAGTATACTGTATCCCTTGGACCTTCTTATTGACGATGAAACACAGAAATTGCATCCGAATTTAGAACAAAAGGCACAATGCCGACTTAAGTACAAGAGGGCTGACATTCTAACTTTCTATGATATGAACCTCTCCTGTGAGTCCAGTTTTAGATTCCGATGCTTCACTTCAGGTTTACTGTATCCCTTGGACCTTCTAATTGACGATGACACACAGTAATTGCATCGGAATTAAATTCAAAAGGCACAATTCCGACTTAAGTAAAAGAGGACTGGCACTCTCACGTTCTATGATTTGAACCTCTCCTGTGAGTCCAGTTTTAGAATCCGTTGCTTCACTTCATGTTTACTGTACCCCTTGGACGTTCTTGTTGACGATAAAACACAGAATTGGCATCCGAATTTAATACAAAAGGCACAATACGGACTTACGTACAAGAGGACTGACACTCTTACTTTCTATGATTTGAACCTCTCCTGTGAGTCCAGTCTTAGATTCTGATGCTTCACTTCAGGTTTACTATATACCTAGCACCTTCTTGTTGACGATGAAACACTGAAATTGCATCCGAATTTAATACAAAAGGCACAATGCCGACTTAAGTACAAGAGGACTGACACTCCTACTTTCTATGATTTGAACCTCTCCTGTGAGTCCAGTTTTAGATTCCGATGCTTCTCTTAAGGTTTACTGTATCCCTTGGACCTTCTTATTGACGATGAAACACAGAAATTGCATACGAATTTAATACAAAAGGCACAATACCGACCTAAGTACAAGAGGAGAAACACTCTAACTTTCTATGATTTGAATCTCTCCTGTGAGTCCTGTTTGAGATTCCGATGCTTCACTTCTGGTTTACTGTATCCCTTGGACCTTCTTATTGACGATGAAACACAGAAATTGCATCGGAATTTAATACAAATGGCATAACGCCGTCTTAAGTACAAGAGGACTGACACTCTCACTTTCTATGATTTGAACCTCTCCTGTGAGTCCAGTTTTAGATTCCGATGCTTCACTTCAGGTTTACTGTATCCATTGGACATTCTTATTGACGATGAAACACAGAAATTGTATCGGAATTAAATTCAAAAGGCACAATGCCGTCTTAAGTACAAGAGGACTGACACTCTCACTTTCTATGATTTGAACCTCTCCTGTGAGTCCAGTTTTAGATTCCGATGCTTCACTTCAGGTTTACTGTATCCATTGGACATTCTTATTGACGATGAAACACAGAAATTGCATCGGAATTATATTCAAAAGGCACAATGCCGACATAAGTAAAAGAGGACTGACACTCTCACTTTCTATGATTTGAAGCTCTCCTGTGAGTCCAGTTTTAGATTCCGATGCTTCACTTCAGGTTTACTGTATCCCTTGGACATTCTTATTGACGGTGAAACACAGACATTGCATCCGAATTTAATACAAAAGGCTCAATGCCGACTTTAGTAAAAGAGGACTAACACTCTAACATTCTATGATTTGAACCTATCCTGTGAGTCCAGTTTTAGATTCCGATGTTTCACTTAAGGTTTACTGTGTCCCTTGGACCTTCTTATTGACGATGAAACACTGAAATTGCATCGGAATTTAATACAAGAGGCACAATACCGACTTAAGTACAAGAGGACTGACACTCTAACTATCTATGATTTGAATCTCTCCTGTGAGTTTAGTTTTAGATTCCGATGCTTCACATCAAGTATACTGTATCCCTTGGACCTTCTAATTGACGATGAAACACAGAACTTGCATTCGAATTTAGAACAAAAGGCACATGCCGACTTAAGTACAAGAGGACTGACATTCTAACATTCTATGATATGAACCTCTCCTGAGAGTCCAGTTTTAGATTCCGATGCTTCACTTCAGGTTTACTGTTTCCCTTGGACCTTCTTATTGACGATGAAGCACATAAATTGCATCCGAATTTAATACAAATTGCACAATGCCGACTTAAGTAAAAGAGGACTGACACTCTAACTTTGTATGATTTGAACCTCTCCTGTGAGCCCAGTTTTAGATTCCGATGCATCACTTCAGGTTTACTGTATCCCTTGGATCTTCTTATTGACGATGAAACACAGAAATTGCATCCGAATGTAATACGAAAGGCACAATGTCGTCTGAAGTAAAAGAGGACTGACAATTTAACACTCTATGATTTGAACCTCTCCCGTGAGTCCAGTATTAGATTCAGTTGCTTCACTTAAGGTTTACTGTATCCCTTGGACCTTCTTATTGACGATGAAACACAGAAATTGCATCCGAATGTAATACAAAAGGCAGAATTCCGACTTAAGTACAAGAGGAGTGACACTCTAACTATCTATGATTTGAATCTTTCCTGTGAGTCCAGTTTTAGATTCCGTTGCTTCACGTCGGGGTACTGTATCCCTTGGACCTTATTATTGCCAATGAAATACAGAGTTTGCATCCGAATTTATAACAAAAGGCACAATGCCGACTTAAGTACAAGAGGACTGACACTCTAACTTTCTATAATTTGAACCTCTCCTGCGAGTCCAGTTTAGATTCCGATGCTTCACTTCAGGTTTACTGTATCCCTTGGACTTTCTTATTGACGATGAAACACAGAAATTGCATCCGAATTTAATACAAAAGGCACAATACCGACTTAAGTACAAGAGGAGTGACACTCTAACTTCCAATGATTTGAAACTCTCCTGTAAGTCCAGTTTTAGATTCTGATGCTTCACTTCAGGTTTACTGTATCCCTTGAACCGTCTTATTGACGATGAAACACAGAATTGGCATCCGAATTTAATACAAAAGGCACAATGCCAGCTTACGTGCAAGAGGACTGACACTCTAACTTTCTATGATTTGAACCTCTCCTGTGAGTCTAGTTTTAGATTCCGATGCTTCACGTCAGGTTTACAGTATCCCTTGGACCTTCTTATTGAGGATGAAACACAGAAATTGCATCCGAATTTAATACAAATGGCACAAAGTTGACTTAAGTACAAGTGGACTGACACTCTCACTTTCAATGATTTGAACCTCTCCTATGAGTTCAGTTTTAAATTCCGATGCTTCACTTCAGGTTTACTGTATCCCTTGGACCTTCTTATTGACAATGAAACACAGAAATTGCATCCGAATTTAATACAAAAGGCACGATGCCGACTCAAGTACAAGAGGTGTGACACTCTCACTTTCTATGATTTGAACCTCTCCTGTGAGTGCAGTTTTAGATTCCGATGCTTCACTTCAGGTTTACTGCATACCTTGCACCTTCTTATTGACGATGAAACACACAAATTTCATCCGAATTTAATACAAAAGGCACAATGCCGACTTTAGTACAAGAGGACTGACACTCTCACTTTCGATGATTTGAACCTCTCCAGTGAGTCCAGTTTTAGATTCAGACGCTTCACTTCAGGCTTACTGTATCCCTTGGACATTCTTGTTGACGAGGAAACACAGAAATAGCATCCGAATTTAATACAAAAGGCACAAAGGCGACTTAAGTACAAGAGGGATGACACTCTAACTTTCTATGATATGAATCTCTCCTGTGAGTCCAGTTTGAGATTCCGATGCTTCAATTAAGGTGTTCTGTATCCCTTGGACCTTCTTATTGACGATGAAACACAGAAATTGCATCCGAATTTAATACAAGAGGCACAATACCGACATAAGTACAAGAGGACTGACACTCTATCTATGATTTGAATCTCTCCTGTGAGGCCAGTTTTAGATTCCGATGCTTCATATCAAGTATACTGTATCCCTTGGACCTTCTTATTGACGATGAAACACAAAAATTGCATCCGAATTTAGAACAAAAGGCACAATGCCGACTTAAGTACAAGAGGGCTGACATTCTAACTTTCTATGATATGAATCTCGCCTGTGAGTCCAGTTTGAGATTCCGATGCTTCACTTCTGGTTTACTGTATCCCTTGGACCTTCTTTTTGACGATGAAACACAGAAATTGCATCGGAATTTAATTCAAATGGCATAATGCCGTCTTATGTACAAGAGGACTGACACTCTCACTTTCTATGATTTGAACCTCTCCTGTGAGTCCAGTTTTAGATTCCGATGCTTCACTTCAGGTTTACTGTATCCATTGGACATTCTTATTGACGATGAAACACAGACATTGCATCGTAATTAAATTCAAAAGGCACAATGCCGACTTAAGTAAAAGAGGACTGACACTCTCACTTTCTATGATTTGAACCTCTCCTGTGAGTCCAGTTTTAGATTCCGATGCTTCACTTCAGGTTTACTGTATCCCTTGGACATTCTTATTGACGGTGAAACACAGACATTGCATCCGAATTTAATACAAAAGGCTCAATGCCGACTTAAGTAAAATAGGACTAACACTCTAACATTCTATGATTTGAACCTCTCCTGTGAGTCCAGTTTTAGATTCCGATGTTTCACTTAAGGTTTACTGTGTCCCTTGGACCTTCTTATTGACGATGAAACACCGAAATTGCATCGGAATGTAATACAAGAGGCACAATACCGACTTAAGTACAAGAGGACTGACACTCTAACTATCTATGATTTGAATCTCTCCTGTGAGTTTAGTTTTAGATTCCGATGCGTCACATCAAGTATACTGTATCCCTTGGACCTTCTAATTGACGATGAAACACAGAACTTGCATTCGAATTTAGAACAAAAGGCACATGCCGACTTAAGTACAAGAGGACTGACATTCTAACTTTCTATGATATGAACCTCTCCTGAGAGTCCAGTTTTAGATTCCGAAGCTTCACTTCAGGTTTACTGTTTCCCTTGGACGTTCTTATTGACGATGAAGCACAAAAATTGCATCCGAATTATATTCAAAAGGCACAATGCCGACATAAGTAAAAGAGGACTGACACTCTCACTTTCTATGATTTGAAGCTCTCCTGTGAGTCCAGTTTTAGATTCCGATGCTTCACTTCAGGTTTACTGTATCCCTTGGACATTCTTATTGACGGTGAAACACAGACATTGCATCCGAATTTAATACAAAAGGCTCAATGCCGACTTTAGTAAAAGAGGACTAACACTCTAACATTCTATGATTTGAACCTATCCTGTGAGTCCAGTTTTAGATTCCGATGTTTCACTTAAGGTTTACTGTGTCCCTTGGACCTTCTTATTGACGATGAAACACTGAAATTGCATCGGAATTTAATACAAGAGGCACAATACCGACTTAAGTACAAGAGGACTGACACTCTAACTATCTATGATTTGAATCTCTCCTGTGAGTTTAGTTTTAGATTCCGATGCTTCACATCAAGTATACTGTATCCCTTGGACCTTCTAATTGACGATGAAACACAGAACTTGCATTCGAATTTAGAACAAAAGGCACATGCCGACTTAAGTACAAGAGGACTGACATTCTAACATTCTATGATATGAACCTCTCCTGAGAGTCCAGTTTTAGATTCCGATGCTTCACTTCAGGTTTACTGTTTCCCTTGGACCTTCTTATTGACGATGAAGCACATAAATTGCATCCGAATTTAATACAAATTGCACAATGCCGACTTAAGTAAAAGAGGACTGACACTCTAACTTTGTATGATTTGAACCTCTCCTGTGAGCCCAGTTTTAGATTCCGATGCATCACTTCAGGTTTACTGTATCCCTTGG
This sequence comes from Schistocerca piceifrons, assembly GCF_021461385.2. Lineage (NCBI taxonomy): Eukaryota > Metazoa > Arthropoda > Insecta > Orthoptera > Acrididae > Schistocerca > Schistocerca piceifrons. Next base: position 77,860 of record NW_025728800.1, on the reverse strand, counting down.
ATCTTCTTATTGACGATGAAACACAGAAATTGCATCCGAATGTAATACGAAAGGCACAATGTCGTCTGAAGTAAAAGAGGACTGACACTTTAACACTCTATGGTTTGAACCTCTCCCGTGAGTCCAGTATTAGATTCAGTTGCTTCACTTAAGGTTTACTGTATCCCTTGGACCTTCTTATTGACGATGAAACACAGAAATTGCATCCGAATGTAATACAAAAGGCAGAATTCCGACTTAAGTACAAGAGGAGTGACACTCTAACTATCTATGATTTGAATCTTTCCTGTGAGTCCAGTTTTAGATTCCGTTGCTTCACTTCGGGGTACTGTATCCCTTGGACCTTATTATTGCCAATGAAATACAGAGTTTGCATCCGAATTTAATACAAAAGGCACAATGCCGACTTAAGTACAAGAGGACTGACACTCTAACTTTCTATAATTTGAACCTCTCCTGCGAGTCCAGTTTAGATTCCGATGCTTCACTTCAGGTTTACTGTATCCCTTGGACTTTCTTATTGACGATGAAACACAGAAATTGCATCCGAATTTAATACAAAAGGCACAATACCGACTTAAGTACAAGAGGAGTGACACTCTAACTTCCAATGATTTGAAACTCTCCTGTAAGTCCAGTTTTAGATTCTGATGCTTCACTTCAGGTTTACTGTATCCCTTGAACCGTCTTATTGACGATGAAACACAGAATTGGCATCCGAATTTAATACAAAAGGCACAATGCCAGCTTACGTGCAAGAGGACTGACACTCTAACTTTCTATGATTTGAACCTCTCCTGTGAGTCTAGTTTTAGATTCCGATGCTTCACGTCAGGTTTACAGTATCCCTTGGACCTTCTTATTGAGGATGAAACACAGAAATTGCATCCGAATTTAATACAAATGGCACAAAGTTGACTTAAGTACAAGTGGACTGACACTCTCACTTTCAATGATTTGAACCTCTCCTATGAGTTCAGTTTTAAATTCCGATGCTTCACTTCAGGTTTACTGTATCCCTTGGACCTTCTTATTGACAATGAAACACAGAAATTGCATCCGAATTTAATACAAAAGGCACAATGCCGACTCAAGTACAAGAGGTGTGACACTCTCACTTTCTATGATTTGAACCTCTCCTGTGAGTGCAGTTTTAGATTCCGATGCTTCACTTCAGGTTTACTGCATACCTTGCACCTTCTTATTGACGATGAAACACACAAATTTCATCCGAATTTAATACAAAAGGCACAATGCCGACTTTAGTACAAGAGGACTGACACTCTCACTTTCGATGATTTGAACCTCTCCAGTAAGTCCAGTTTTAGATTCAGACGCTTCACTTCAGGCTTACTGTATCCCTTGGACATTCTTGTTGACGAGGAAACACAGAAATAGCATCCGAATTTAATACAAAAGGCACAAAGGCGACTTAAGTACAAGAGGGATGACACTCTAACTTTCTATGATATGAATCTCTCCTGTGAGTCCAGTTTGAGATTCCGATGCTTCAATTAAGGTGTTCTGTATCCCTTGGACCTTCTTATTGACGATGAAACACAGAAATTGCATCCGAATTTAATACAAGAGGCACAATACCGACATAAGTACAAGAGGACTGACACTCTATCTATGATTTGAATCTCTCCTGTGAGGCCAGTTTTAGATTCCGATGCTTCATATCAAGTATACTGTATCCCTTGGACCTTCTTATTGACGATGAAACACAAAAATTGCATCCGAATTTAGAACAAAAGGCACAATGCCGACTTAAGTACAAGAGGGCTGACATTCTAACTTTCTATGATATGAATCTCTCCTGTGAGTCCAGTTTGAGATTCCGATGCTTCACTTCTGGTTTACTGTATCCCTTGGACCTTCTTTTTGACGATGAAACACAGAAATTGCATCGGAATTTAATTCAAATGGCATAATGCCGTCTTATGTACAAGAGGACTGACACTCTCACTTTCTATGATTTGAACCTCTCCTGTGAGTCCAGTTTTAGATTCCGATGCTTCACTTCAGGATTACTGTATCCATTGGACATTCTTATTGACGATGAAACACAGACATTGCATCGTAATTAAATTCAAAAGGCACAATGCCGACTTAAGTAAAAGAGGACTGACACTCTCACTTTCTATGATTTGAACCTCTCCTGTGAGTCCAGTTTTAGATTCCGATGCTTCACTTCAGGTTTACTGTATCCCTTGGACATTCTTATTGACGGTGAAACACAGACATTGCATCCGAATTTAATACAAAAGGCTCAATGCCGACTTAAGTAAAATAGGACTAACACTCTAACATTCTATGATTTGAACTTCTCCTGTGAGTCCAGTTTTAGATTCCGATGTTTCACTTAAGGTTTACTGTGTCCCTTGGACCTTCTTATTGACGATGAAACACCGAAATTGCATCGGAATGTAATACAAGAGGCACAATACCGACTTAAGTACAAGAGGACTGACACTCTAACTATCTATGATTTGAATCTCTCCTGTGAGTTTAGTTTTAGATTCCGATGCGTCACATCAAGTATACTGTATCCCTTGGACCTTCTAATTGACGATGAAACACAGAACTTGCATTCGAATTTAGAACAAAAGGCACATGCCGACTTAAGTACAAGAGGACTGACATTCTAACTTTCTATGATATGAACCTCTCCTGAGAGTCCAGTTTTAGATTCCGAAGCTTCACTTCAGGTTTACTGTTTCCCTTGGACGTTCTTATTGACGATGAAGCACAAAAATTGCATCCGAATTTAATACAAATGGCACAATGCCGACTTAAGTACAAGAGGACTGACACTCTCACTTTCTATGATTTGAACCTGTGATGTGAGTCCAGTTTTAGATTCCGATGCTTCACTTCAGGTTTACTGTATCCCTTGCACCATCTTATTGACGATGAAAGACAGAAATTGCATCCGAATTTAATACAAAAGGCACAATACCGACTTAAGTACAAGAGGAGTGACACTCTAACTAACTATGATTTGAATCTTTCCTGTGAGTCCAGTTTTAGATTCCGTTGCTTCACTTTGGGGTACTGTATCCCTTGGACCTTCTTATTGACGATGAAACACAGAAATTGCATCCGAATTTAATACAAAAGGCACAATACCGACTTAAGTACAAGAGGAGTGACACTCTAACTATCTATGATTTGAATCTTTCCTGTGAGTCCAGTTTTAGATTCCGTTGCTTCACTTCGGGGTACTGTATCCCTTGGACCTTCTTATTGCCAATGAAATACAGAGTTTGCATCCGAATTTAATACAAAAGGCACAATGCCGACTTAAGTACAAGAGGACTGACACTCTAACTTTCTATTATTTGAACCTCTCCTGCGATTCCAGTTTAGATTCCGATGCTTCACTTCAGGTTTACTGTATCCCTTGGACTTTCTTATTGACGATGAAACACAGAAATTGCATCCGAATTTAATACAAAAGGCACAATACCGACTTAAGTACAAGAGGAGTGACACTATAACTTCCAATGATTTCAAACTCTCCTGTAAGTCCAGTTTTAGATTCTGATGCTTCACTTCAGGTTTACTGTATCCCTTGGACCGTCTTATTGACGATGAAACACAGAATTGGCATCCGAATTTAATACAACAGGCACAATGCAGGCTTAAGTGTAAGAGGACTGACACTCTAACTTTCTATGATTTGAACCTCTCCTGTGAGTCTAGTTTTAGATTCCGATGCTTCACGTCAGGTTTACAGTATCCCTTGGACCTTCTTATTGACGATGAAACTCAGATATTGCATCCGAATTTAATACAAATGGCACAAAGTTGACTTAAGTACAAGAGGACTGACACTCTCACTTTCAATGATTTGAACCTCTCCTATGAGTTCAGTTTTAAATTCCGATGCTTCACATCAGGTTTACTGTAACCCTTGGACCTTCTTATTGACGATGAAACACAGAAATTGCATCCGAATTTAATACAAAAGGCACAATGCCGACTCGAGTACAAGAGGTATGACACTCTCACTTTCTATGATTTGAACCTCTCCTGTGAGTGCAGTTTTAGATTCCGATGCTTCACTTCAGGTTTACTGTATACCTTGCACCTTCTTATTGACGATGAAACACAGAAATTTCATCCGAATTTAATACAAAAGGCACAATGCCGACTTTAGTGCAAGAGGACTGACACTCTCAGTTTCGATGATTTGAACCTCTCCAGTGAGTCCAGTTTTAGATTCAGACGCTTCACTTCAGGCTTACTGTATCCCTTGGACATTCTTATTGACGAGGAAACACAGAAATAGCATCCGAATTTAATACAAAAGGCACAATGGCGACTTAAGTACAAGAGGACTCACACTCTAACATTCTATGATTTGAACCTTTCCTGTGAGTCCAGTCTTAGATTCTGATGCTTCACTTCAGGTTTACTATATACCTAGCACCTTCTTGTTGATGATGAAACACTGAAATTGCATCCGAATTTAATACAAAAGGCACAATGCCGACTTAAGTACAAGAGGACTGACACTCTCACTGTCTATGATTTGAACCTGTGATGTGATTCCAGTTTTAGATTCCGATGCTTCACTTCAGGTTTACTGTATCCCTTGCACCATCTTATTTACGATGAAAGACAGAAATTGCATCCGAATTTAATACAAAAGGCACAATACCGACTTAAGTACAAGAGGAGTGACACTCTAACTATCTATGATTTGAATCTTTCCTGTGAGTCCAGTTTTAGATTCCGTTGCTTCACTTTGGGGTACTGTATCCCTTGGACCTTCTTATTGACGATGAAACACAGAAATTGCATCCGAATTTAATACAAAAGGCACAATACCGACTTAAGTACAAGAGGAGTGACACTCTAACTATCTATGATTTGAATCTTTCCTGTGAGTCCAGTTTTAGATTCCGTTGCTTCACTTCGGGGTACTGTATCCCTTGGACCTTCTTATTGCCAATGAAATACAGAGTTTGCATCCGAATTTAATACAAAAGGCACAATGCCGACTTAAGTACAAGAGGACTGACACTCTAACTTTCTATTATTTGAACCTCTCCTGCGAGTCCAGTTTAGATTCCGATGCTTCACTTCAGGTTTACTGTATCCCTTGGACTTTCTTATTGACGATGAAACACAGAAATTGCATCCGAATTTAATACAAAAGGCACAATACCGACTTAAGTACATGAGGAGTGACACTATAACTTCCAATGATTTCAAACTCTCCTGTAAGTCCAGTTTTAGATTCTGATGCTTCACTTCAGGTTTACTGTATCCCTTGGACCGTCTTATTGACGATGAAACACAGAATTGGCATCCGAATTTAATACAACAGGCACAATGCCGGCTTAAGTGTAAGAGGACTGACACTCTAACTTTCTATGATTTGAACCTCTCCTGTGAGTCTAGTTTTAGATTCCGATGCTTCACGTCAGGTTTACAGTATCCCTTGGACCTTCTTATTGACGATGAAACTCAGATATTGCATCCGAATTTAATACAAATGGCACAAAGTTGACTTAAGTACAAGAGGACTGACACTCTCACTTTCAATGATTTGAACCTCTCCTATGAGTTCAGTTTTAAATTCCGATGCTTCACATCAGGTTTACTGTAACCCTTGGACCTTCTTATTGACAATGAAACACAGAAATTGCATCCGAATTTAATACAAAAGGCACAATGCCGACTCGAGTACAAGAGGTATGACACTCTCACTTTCTATGATTTGAACCTCTCCTGTGAGTGCAGTTTTAGATTCCGATGCTTCACTTCAGGTTTACTGTATACCTTGCACCTTCTTATTGACGATGAAACACAGAAATTTCATCCGAATTTAATACAAAAGGCACAATGCCGACTTTAGTGCAAGAGGACTGACACTCTCAGTTTCGATGATTTGAACCTCTCCAGTGAGTCCAGTTTTAGATTCAGACGCTTCACTTCAGGCTTACTGTATCCCTTGGACATTCTTATTGACGAGGAAACACAGAAATAGCATCCGAATTTAATACAAAAGGCACAATGGCGACTTAAGTACAAGAGGACTGACACTCTAACATTCTATGATTTGAACCTTTCCTGTGAGTCCAGTCTTAGATTCTGATGCTTCACTTCAGGTTTACTATATACCTAGCACCTTCTTGTTGACGATGAAACACTGAAATTGCATCCGAATTTAATACAAAAGGCACAATGCCGACTTAAGTACAAGAGGACTGACACTCCTACTTTCTATGATTTGAACCTGCCCGGTAAGTCCAGTTTTAGATTCCGATGCTTCACTTCAGGTTTACTGTAACCCTTGGACGTTCTTATTGACGATTAAACACAGAAATTTCATCTGAATTTAATACAAAAGTCACAATGCCGACTTAAGTAAAACAGGACTGACACTCTAACATTCTATGATTTGAACCTCTCCTGTGAGTCCAGTTTTAGATTCCGATGCTTCTCTTAAGGTTTACTGTATCCCTTGGACCTTCTTATTGACGATGAAACACAGAAATTGCATCGGAATTTAATACAAATGGCATAATGCCGTCTTAAGTACAAAAGGACTGACACACTCACTTTCTATGATTTGAACCTCTCCTGTGAGTCCAGTTTTAGATTCCGATGCTTCACTTCAGGTTTACTGTATCCATTGGACATTCTTGTTGACGATGAAACACAGAAATTGCATCGGAATTAAATTCAAAAGGCACAATGCCGACTTAAGTAAAAGAGGACTGACACTCTCACTTTCTATGATTTGAACCCCTCCTGTGAGTCCAGTTTTAGATTGCGATGCTTCACTTCAGGTTTACTGTATCCCTTGGACCTTCTTATTGACGATGAAACACAGAAATTGCATACGAATTTAATACAAAAGGCACAATACCGACTTAAGTACAAGAGGGATGACACTCTAACTTTCTATGATTTGAACCTCTCCTGTGAGTCCAGTTTTAGATTCCGATGCTTCACGTAAGGTTTACTGTATCCCTTGGACCTTCTTATTGACGATGAAACACATAAATTGCATCCGAATTTAATACAAGAAGCACAATACCGACTTAAGTACAAGAGGACTGACACTCTAACTATCTATGATTTGAATCTCTCCTGTGAGTCCTGTTTTAGATTCCGATGCTTCAAATCAAGTATACTGTATCCCTTGGACCTTCTTATTGACGATGAAACACAGAAATTGCATCCGAATTTAGAACAAAAGGCACAATGCCGATTTAAGTACAAGAGAGCTGACATTCCAACTTTCTATGATATGAACCTCTACTGTGAGTCCAGTTTTAGATTCCGATGCTTCACTTCAGGTTTACTGTATCCCTTGGACCTTCTTATTGACGATGAAACCCAGAAATTGCATCCGAATTTAATACATAAGGCACAATACCGACTTAAGAACAAGAGGAGTAACACTCTAACTTTCTATGATTTGAATCTCTCCTGTGAGTCCAGTTTTAGATTCACATGCTTCACTTCAGGTTTACTGTATCCCTTGGACCATCTTATTGACGATGAAACATAGAAATTGCAACCGAATTTAATACAAATGGCACAATGCCGTCTTAAGTACAAGAGGACTGACACTCAAACTTTTTATGATTTAAACCTCTCCTGTGACTCCAGTTTTAGATTCCGAAGCTTCACTTCAGGTTTACTGTATCCCTTGGACATTCTTATTGACGATGAAACACAGAAATTGCATCGGAATTAAATCCAAAAAGCACAATGCCAACTTAAGTAAGAGAGGACTGACACTCTCGCTTTCTATGATTTGAACCCCTCCTGTGCGTCCAGTTTTTGATTCCGATGCTTCACTTCAGGTTCACTGTATCAGTTGGACCTTCTTATTGACGATTAAACACAGAGTTTGCATCCGTATTTAATACAAAAGGCACAATGGCGACTTAAGTACTAGAGGACTGAAACTCTGACTTTCCATGATATGAACCTCTCCTGTGAGTCCAGTCTTAGATTCCGATGCTTCACTTCAGGTTTACTGTATCCCTTGGACATTCTTATGGACGGTGAAACACAGACATTGCATCCGAATTTAATACAAAAGGCTCAATGCCGACTTAAGTAAAAGAGGACTAACACTCTAACATTCTATGATTTGAACCTCTCCTGTGAGTCCAGTTTTAGATTCCGATGCTTCACATCAAGTTTACTGTACCCCTTGGACATTCCTATTGACGATGAAACACAGAAAGTGCATCCGAATTTAGAACAAAAGGCACAATGCCGACTTAAGTACAAGAGGGCTGACATTCTAACTTTCTATGATATGAACCTCTACTGTGAGTCCAGTTTTAGATTCCGATGCTTCACTTCAGGTTTACTGTATCCCTTGGACCTTCTTATTGACGATGAAACCCAGAAATTGCATCCGAATTTAATACAAAAGGCACAATACCGACTTAAGAACAAGAGGAGTAACACTCTAACTTTCTATGATTTGAATCTCTCCTGTGAGTCCAGTTTTAGATTCATATGCTTCTCTTCAGGTTTACTGTATCATTTGGACCGTCTTATTGACGATGAAACATAGAAATTGCATCCGAATATAATACAAATGGCACAATGCCGTCTTAAGTACAAGAGGACTGACACTCTCACTTTTTATGATTTAAACCTCTCCTCTGACTCCAGTTTTAGATTCCGAACCTTCACTTCAGGTTTACTGTATCCCTTGGACACTCTTATTGACGATGAAACACAGAAATTGCATCGGAATTAAATCCAAAAAGCACAATGCCAACTTAAGTAAAAGAGGACTGACACTCTCACTTTCTATGATTTGAACCCCTCCTGTGAGTCCAGTTTTTGATTCTGATGCTTCAGTTCAGGTTCACTGTATCAGTTGGACCTTCTTATTGACGATTAATCACAGAGTATGCATCCGAATTTAATACAAAAGGCACAATGGCGACTTAAGTACTAGAGGACTGACACTCTCACTTTCCATGATTTGAACCTCTCCTGTGAGTCCAGTCTTAGATTCCGATGCTTCACTTCAGGTTTACTGTATCCCTTGGACATTCTTATTGACGGTGAAACACAGACATTGCATCCGAATTTAATACAAAAGGCTCAATGCCGACTTAAGTAAAAGAGGACTAACACTCTAACATTCTATGATTTGAACCTCTCCTGTGAGTCCAGTTTTAGATTCCGATGCTTCACATCAAGTATACTGTACCCCTTGGACATTCCTATTGACGATGAAACACAGAAACTGCATCCGAATTTAGAACAAAAGGCACAATGCCGACTTAAGTACAAGAGGGCTGACATTCTAACTTTCTATGATATGAACCTCTACTGTGAGTCCAGTTTTAGATTCCGATGCTTCACTTCAGGTTTACTGTATCCCTTGGACCTTCTTATTGACGATGAAACCCAGAAATTGCATCCGAATTTAATACAAAAGGCACAATACCGACTTAAGAACAAGAGGAGTAACACTCTAACTTTCTATGATTTGAATCTCTCCTGTGAGTCCAGTTTTAGATTCATATGCTTCTCTTCAGGTTTACTGTATCATTTGGACCTTCTTATTGACGATGAAACATAGAAATTGCATCCGAATATAATACAAATGGCACAATGCCGTCTTAAGTACAAGAGGACTGACACTCTCACTTTTTATGATTTAAACCTCTCCTCTGACTCCAGTTTTAGATTCCGAACCTTCACTTCAGGTTTACTGTATCCCTTGGACACTCTTATTGACGATGAAACACAGAAATTGCATCGGAGTTAAATCCAAAAAGCACAATGCCAACTTAAGTAAAAGAGGACTGACACTCTCACTTTCTATGATTTGAACCCCTCCTGTGAGTCCAGTTTTTGATTCTGATGCTTCAGTTCAGGTTCACTGTATCAGTTGGACCTTCTTATTGACGATTAAACACAGAGTATGCATCCGAATTTAATACAAAAGGCACAATGGCGACTTAAGTACTAGAGGACTGACACTCTCACTTTCCATGATTTGAACCTCTCCTGTGAGTCCAGTCTTAGATTCCGATGCTTCACTTCAGGTTTACTGTATCCCTTGGACATTCTTATTGACGGTGAAACACAGACATTGCATCCGAATTTAATACAAAAGGCTCAATGCCGACTTAAGTAAAAGAGGACTAACACTCTAACATTCTATGATTTGAACCTCTCCTGTGAGTCCAGTTTTAGATTCCGATGCTTCACATCAAGTATACTGTATCCCTTGGACCTTCTAATTGACGATGAAACACAGAACTTGCATCCAAATTTAGAACAAAAGGCACATGCCGACTTAAGTACAAGAGGACTGACATTCTAACTTTCTATGAAATGAACCTCTCCTGTGAGTCCAGTTTTAGATTCCGATGCTTCACTTCAGGTTTACTGTATCCCTTGGACCTTCTTATTGACGATGAAACACAGAAATTGCATCCGAATGTAATACGAAAGGCACAATGCCGACTTAAGTAAAAGAGGACTGACTCTTTAACACACTATGATTTGAACCTCTCCCTTCAGTCCAGTATTAGATTCAGTTGCTTCACTTAAGGTTTACTGTATCCCTTGGACCTTCTTATTGACGATGAAACACAGAAATTGCATCCGAATTTAATACAAAGGCACAATACCGACTCAAGTACAAGAGGAGTGACACTCTAACTCCCTATGATTTGAAGCTCTCCTGTAAGTCCAGTTTTAGATTCTGATGCTTCACTTCAGGTTTACTGTATCCCTTGGACCTTCTTATTGTCGATGAAACACAGAATTGGCATCCGAATTTAATACAAAAGGCACAATACCGACTTAAGTGCAATAGGACTGACACTCTCACATTCTATGATTTGAACCTCTCCTGTGAGTCCAGTCATAGATTCCGATGCTTCACTTCAGGTTGACTGTATACCTAGCACCTTCTTGTTGACGATGAAACACAGAGTTTGCATCCGAATTTAACACAAAAGGCACAATGCCGACATAAGTGCAAGAGGACTGACTCTCTAACTTTCTATGATTTGAACCTCTCCTGTGAGTCTACTTTTAGATTCCGATGCTTCACTTCAGGTTTACAGTATCCCTTGGACCTTCTTATTGACGATGAAACACAGAAATTGCATTCGAATTTAATACAAAAGGCACAATGCCGACTCAAGTACAAGAGGAATGACACTCTCACTTTCTATGATTTGAACCTCTCCTGTGAGTGCAGTTTTAGATTCCGATGCGTCACTTCAGGCTTACTGTATACTTTTAACCTTCTTATTGACGATGAAACACAGAAATTTCATCCGAATTTAATACAAAAGGCACAATGCCGACTTTAGTACAAGAGGGCTGACACTCTCACTTTCCATGATTTGAACCTCTCCAGTGAGTCCAGTTTTAGATTCAGATGCTTCACTTCAGGCTTACTGTATACCTTGGACATTTTTATTGACGAGGAAACACAGAAATAGCATCCGAATTTAATACAAAAGGCACAATGGCGACTTAAGTACAAGAGGACTGACACTCTCACTTTCTATTATTTGAACCTCTCCTGTGAGTCCTGTTTTTAGTTCCGATGCTTCACTTCAGGTTTACTGTATCCCTTGGACCTTCTTATTGACGATGACACACAGAGTTTGCATCCGAATTTAATACAAAAGGCACAATGCCGACTTAAGTACATGAGGACTGACAACCTAACTTTCTATGAATTGAACCTCTCCTGTGAGTCCAGTTTTAGATTTCGATGCTTCACTTCAGGTTTACTGTATCCCTTGGACCTTCTTATTCACGATGACACACAGAAATTGCATCGTAATTAAATTCAAAAGGCACAATTCCGACTTAAGTAAAAGAGGACTGACACTCTCACTTTCTATGATTTGAACCTCTCCTGTGAGTCCAGTTTTAGATTCCGTTGCTTCACTTCAGGTTTACTGTATCCCTTGGACGTTCTTATTGACGATAAAACACAGAAATTGGAGCGGAATTAAATTCAAAAGGCACAATGCCGACTTAAGTACAAGAGGACTGACACTCTCACTTTCCACGTTTTGAACCTCCGCTGTGAGTCGAGTTTCAGATTCAGATGCTTCACTTCAGGTTTACTGTTTCCCTTGGACATTCTTATTGACGATGAAACACAGAAATTGAATCCGAATTTAATACAAAAGGCACAATGCCGACTCAAGTACAAGAGGACTGACACTGTAACTTTCAATGATTTGAACCTCTCCTGTGAGTCCAGTTTCAGATTCCGATGCTTCACTTCAGGTTTACTGTATACCTTGCACCTTCTTATTGACGATGAAACACAGAAATTGCATCGGAGTTAAATTCAAAAGGCACAATGCCGACTTAAGTACAAGAGGACTAACTCTCTCACTTTCTATGATTTGTACCTCTCCTGTGAGTCCAGTTTTGGATTCCGATGCTTCACTTCAGGTTTACTGTATACCTTGCACCTTCTTATTGACGATGAAACACAGAATTTGCATCCGCATTTAATACAGAAGCACAATGCCGACTTAAGTACAAGAGGACTGACACTCTCACTTTCTACGATTTGAACCTATCCTGTGAGTCCAGTTTTAGATTCCGATGCTTCACTTCAAGATTACTGAATACCTTGCACCTTCTTATTGACGATGAAACACAGAAATTGCATCCGAGTTTAATACAATAGGCACAATGCTGACTTAAGTACAAGAGGACTGACGCTATCACTTTCTATGATTTGAGCCTCTCCTGTGAGTCAAGTTTTAGATTCCGATGCTTCACTTCACGTTTACTGTATCCCTTGGACATTCTTATTGACGATGAAACACAGAAATTGCATCCGAATTTAATACAAAAGGCACAATGGCGACTTAAGTACAAGAGGACTGACACTCTAATTTTCTATGATTTGAACCTTTCCTGTGAGTCCAGTTTTAGAATCCGATGCTTCACTTCAGGTTTACTGTATACCTTGCACCTTCTTATTATCGATGAAACACAGAAATTGCATCGGAATTAAATTCAAAAGGCACAATGCCGACGTATGTCCAAGAAGAGTGACACTCTAACTCCCTATTATTTGAACCTCCCCTGTAAGTCCAGTTATAGATTCTGATGCATTACTTCAGGTTTACTGTATCCCTTGGACCTTCTTATTGACGATGAAACACAGAATTGGCATCCGAATTTAATACAAAAGGCACAATACCGACTTAAGTACAATAGGACTGACACTCTCACTTTCTATGATTTGAAACTCTCCTGTGAGTCCAGTCTTAGATTCCGATGCTTCACTTCAGGTTTACTGTATACCTAGCACCATCTTGTTGACGATGAAACACAGAGTTTGCATCCGAATTTAACACAAAAGGCACAATGACGACTTAAGTGCAAGAGGACTGACACTCTAACTTTCTATGATTTGAACCTCTCCTGTGAGTCTAGTTTTAGATTCCGATGCTTCACTTCAGGTTTACAGTATCCCTTGGACCTTCTTATTGACGATGAAACACAGAGTTTGCATCCGAATTTAATACAAAAGGCACAATGCCGACTTTAGTACATGAGGACTGATACTCTAACTTTCTATGATTTGAACCTCTCCTGTTAGTCCAGTTTTAGATTTCGATGCTTCACTTCAGGTTTACTGTATCCTTTGGACCTTCTTATTGACGATAACACACAGAAATTGCATCGGAATTAAATTCAAAAGGCACAATTCCGACATAAGTAAAAGAGGACTGACACTCTCACTTTCTATGATTTGAACCTCTCCTGTGAGTCCAGTTTTAGATTCCGTTGCTTCACTTCAGGTTTACTGTATCCCTTGGACGTTCCTATTGACGATAAAAGACAGAGATTGAAGCGGAATTAAATTCAAAAGGCACAATGCCGACATAAGTACAAGAAGACTGACACTCTAACTTTCTGTGATTTGAACCTCTCCTGTGAGTCCAGTTTTAGATGCCAATGCTTCACTTCAGGTTTACTGTATCCCTTGGACATTCTTATTGCCAATGAAACACAGAGTTTGCATCCGAATTTAATACAAAAGGCACAATGCCGACTTAAGTACAAGAGGACTGATACTCTAACTTTCTATGATTTGAACCTCTTGTGTGAGTCTAGTTTTAGATTCCAATGCTTCACTTCACGTTTACTGTATACCTTGCACCATCTTATTGACGATGAAACACAGAAATTCCATCCGAATTTAATACAAAAGGCACAATGCTGACTTAAGTACAAGAGGACTAACACACTCACTTTCTATGATTTGTACCTTTCCTGTGAGTCCAGTTTTAGATTCCGATGCTTCACTTCAGGTTCACTGTATACCTTGCACCTTCTTATTGACGATAAAACACAGAAATTGCATCCGCATTTAATGCAAAAGCACAATGCCGACTTAAGTACAAGAGGACTGACACTCTCACTTTCTACGATTTGAACCTCTCCTGTTAGTCCAGTTTCAGATTCCGATGCCTCACTTCAAGATTACTGTATACCTTGCACACTCTTATTGACGATGAAACACAGAAATTCCTCCGAATTTAATACAACAGGCACAGTGCCGACTTAAGTACAAGAGGACTGACACTCTCACTTTCTGTGACTTGAACCTCTCCTGTGAGTCCAGTTTTAGATTCCGATGCTTGACTTCAGGTTTACTGTATATCTTGGACCTTCTTGTTGACGATGAAACACAGAGTTTGCATCCGAATTTAAAACAAAACGCACAATGCCGACTTAAGTACATGAGGACTGACACACTAACTTTCTATGAAATGAACCTCTCCTGTGGGTCCAGTTTTAGATTTCAATATTTCACTTCAGGTTTACTGTATCCCTTGGACCTTCTTATTGACGATGACACACAGAAATTGCATCGGAATTCAATTTAAAAGCACAATTCCGACTTAAGTAAAAGAGGACTGACACTCTCACTTTCTATGATTTGAACCTCTCCTGTGACTCCAGTCTTAGATTCCGAAGCTTCACTTCAGGATTCCTGTATACCTAGCACCTCCTTGTTGACGATGAAACACTGAAATTGCATCCGAATTTAATACAAAAGGCACAATGCCGACTTAAGTACCAGAGGACTGACACTCTCACTTTCTATGATTTGAACCTCTCCTATGAGTTCAGTTTTAGATTCCGATGCTTCACTTCAGGTTTACTGTATCCCTTAGACCTTCTTATTGGCGATGAAACACAGAAATTGCATCCGAATTTAATACAAAGTGCACAATGCCGACTCAAGTACAAGAGGACTGACACTCTCACTTTCTATGATTTGAAGCTCTCCTGTGAGATCAGTTTTTAATTCCAATGTTTCACTTCAGGTTTACTGTATACCTTGCACCTTCTTATTGACGATGAAACACAGAAATTTCATCCGATTTTAATACAAAAGGCACAATGCCGATTTTACTACAAGATGACCGACACTCTCACTTTCCATGATTTCAACCTCTCCAGTGAGTCCAGTTTTAGATTCCGATGCTTCACTTCAGGTTTACTGTATACCTTCCACCTTCTTATTGACGATGAAACACAGAAATTGCATCGAAATTAAATTCAAAAGGCACAATGCCGACTTAAGTACAAGAGAACTCACACTCTCACTTTCTATGGTTTGAACCTCTCCAGTGAGTCCAGTTTTAGATTCTGATGCTTCACTTCAGGTTTACTGTATCCCTTGGATCTTCGTATTGACGTTGAAACACAGAAATTGCATCCGAATTTAGTACAAAAGGCACAATGCCGACTTAAATACAAGAGGACTGACACTCTCACTTTCTATTATTTGAACCTCTCCTGTGAGTCCTGTTTTTAGTTCCGATGCTTCACTTCAGGTTTACTGTATCCCTTGGACCTTCTTATTGTCGATGAAACACAGAAATTGCATCCGAATTTAATACAAAAGGCACAATGACGACTTAAGTACAAGAGGACTGACATTCTAACTTTCTATGATTTGAACCTCTTGTGTGAGTCTAGTTTCAGATTCCGATGCTTCACTTCACATTAACTGTATCCCTTGGACATTCTTATTGACGATGAAACACAGAAATTGCATCCGAATTTAATACAAAAGGCACAATGGCCACTTAAGTACAAGAGGACTTTCACTCTAATTTTCTATGATTTCAACCTCTCCTGTGAGTCCAGTTATAGATTCCGATGCTTCACTTCGGGTTTACTATATACCTTGCACCTTCTTATTGACGATGAAACACTGAAATTGCATTGGAATTAAATACAAAAGGCACAATGCTGACTTAAGTACAAGAAAACTGACTCTTCTTACTGTCTATGTTTTGAACCATTCATGTGACACTAGTTATGGATTCCGATGCTTCACTTCAGGTTTACTGTATCCATCTGACCTTCTTTTTGACGATGAAACACAGAAATTGCATCGGAATTAAATACAAAAGGCACAATGCCGACTTAAGTACAAGAAAACTGACTCTTCTTACTGTCTATGTTTTCAACCTTTCCTGTGAGACTAGTTATAGTTTCCGATGGTTCACTTCAGGGTTACTGTATCCCTCTGACCTTCTTATTGACGATGAAACACAGAAATTGCATCGGAATTAAATACAAAAGGCACAATGCCGACTTAAGTACAAGAAAACTGACTCTTCTTAATGTCTATGTTTTGAACCATTCCTGTGACACTAGTTATTGATTCCGATGCCTCACTTCAGGTTTACTGTATCCTTCCGACCTTCTTATAGACGATGAAACACAGAAATTGCATCGGAATTAAATACAAAATGCCCAATGCCGACTTAAGTACAAGAAAATTGACTCTTCTTACTGTCTATGTTTTGAACCATTCCTGTGACACTAGTTATAGATTCCGATGCTTCACTTCAGGTTTACTGTATCCCTTCGACCTTCTTATAGACGATGAATCATAGAAATTGCATCGGAATTAAATAGAAAAGGCACAAGATCCGACTTCAGTACCAGAAAACTGACTCTTCTTACTGTCTATGCCTTGAACCATTCCTGTGACACAAGTTATAGTTTCCGATGCTTCACTTAAGGTTTACTGTATCCCTCTGTCTTTCTTACTGATGATGAAACACTGAAATTGCATCGGAATTAAATACAAAATGCACAATGCCCACTTAAGTACAAGAAAACTGACACTTCTTACTGTCTATGATTTGAACCATTCCTGTGACACTTTTTATAGATTCCGATGCTTCACTTCAGGTTTACTGTATACCTTCCACCTTCTTATTGACGATGAAACACAGAAATTGCATCGAAATTAAATTCAAAAGGCACAATGCCGACTTAAGTACAAGAGAACTCACACTCTCACTTTCTATGGTTTGAACCTCTCCAGTGAGTCCAGTTTTAGATTCTGATGCTTCACTTCAGGTTTACTGTATCCCTTGGATCTTCGTATTGACGTTAAAACACAGAAATTGCATCCGAATTTAGTACAAAAGGCACAATGCCGACTTAAATACAAGAGGACTGACACTCTCACTTTCTATTATTTGAACCTCTCTTGTGAGTCCTGTTTTTAGTTCCGATGCTTCACTTCAGGTTTACTGTATCCCTTGGACCTTCTTATTGTCGATGAAACACAGAAATTGCATCCGAATTTAATACAAAAGGCACAATGACGACTTAAGTACAAGAGGACTGACATTCTAACTTTCTATGATTTGAACCTCTTGTGTGAGTCTAGTTTCAGATTCCGATGCTTCACTTCACATTAACTGTATCCCTTGGACATTCTTATTGACGATGAAACACAGAAATTGCATCCGAATTTAATACAAAAGGCACAATGGCCACTTAAGTACAAGAGGACTTTCACTCTAATTTTCTATGATTTCAACCTCTCCTGTGAGTCCAGTTATAGATTCCGATGCTTCACTTCGGGTTTACTATATACCTTGCACCTTCTTATTGACGATGAAACACAGAAACTGCATTGGAATTAAATACAAAAGGCACAATGCTGACTTAAGTACAAGAAAACTGACTCTTCTTACTGTCTATGTTTTGAACCATTCATGTGACACTAGTTATGGATTGCGATGCTTCACTTCAGGTTTACTGTATCCATCTGACCTTCTTTTTGACGATGAAACACAGAAATTGCATCGGAATTAAATACAAAAGGCACAATGCCGACTTAAGTACAAGAAAACTGACTCTTCTTACTGTCTATGTTTTGAACCTTTCCTGTGAGACTAGTTATAGTTTCCGATGGTTCACTTCAGGGTTACTGTATCCCTCTGACCTTCTTATTGACGATGAAACACAGAAATTGCATCGGAATTAAATACAAAAGGCACAATGCCGACTTAAGTACAAGAAAACTGACTCTTCTTAATGTCTATGTTTTGAACCATTCCTGTGACACTAGTTATTGATTCCGATGCCTCACTTCAGGTTTACTGTATCCTTCCGACCTTCTTATTGACGATGAAACACAGAAATTGCATCGGAATTAAATACAAAATGCCCAATGCCGACTTAAGTACAAGAAAATTGACTCTTCTTACTGTCTATGTTTTGAACCATTCCTGTGACACTAGTTATAGATTCCGATGCTTCACTTCAGGTTTACTGTATCCCTTCGACCTTCTTATAGACGATGAATCATAGAAATTGCATCGGAATTAAATAGAAAAGGCACAAGATCCGACTTCAGTACAAGAAAACTGACTCTTCTTACTGTCTATGCCTTGAACCATTCCTGTGACACAAGTTATAGTTTCCGATGCTTCACTTTAGGTTTACTGTATCCCTCTGACCTTCTTATTGGCGATGAAAATCAGATATTGCATCGGAAATAAATACAAAGGGCACAATGCCGACATAATTACAAGAAAAATGACTCTTCTTACTGTCTATGTTTTGAACCATACCTGTGACACTAGTTATTGATTCCGATGCTTCACTTCAGGTTTACTGTATCCCTTTGACCTTCTTATTGGCGATGAAACACAGAAATTACATCGGAATTAGATATAAAAGGCACAATGCCGATTTAAGTACAAGAAAACTGACTCTTCTTACTGTCTATGTTTTGAACCATTCCTGTGACACTAGTAATAGATTCCGATGTTTCACTTCAGGTTCACTGTATGCCTCTGACATTCTTATTGACTGTGAAACACTGAAATTGTATCGGAATTAAATACAAAAGGCTCAATGCCGACTTAAGTACAAGAAAACTGACTCTTGTTACTGTCTATGTTTTGAACCATTCCTGGGACACTAGTTATAGATT
Source organism: Schistocerca piceifrons (assembly GCF_021461385.2). Lineage (NCBI taxonomy): Eukaryota > Metazoa > Arthropoda > Insecta > Orthoptera > Acrididae > Schistocerca > Schistocerca piceifrons. The sequence goes on along the minus strand of NW_025728800.1, from coordinate 58,575 downwards.
CCGATGCTTCACGTCAGGTTTACTGTATCCCTCTTACCTTCTTATTGACGATGAAACACAGAAATTGCATCGGAATTAAATACAAAAGGCACAATGCCGACTTAAGTACAAGAAAACTGTCTCATCTTACTGTCTATGTTGTGAACAATTCATGTGACACTCGTTATAGATTCCGTTGCTTTACTTCAGGTTTACTGTATCCCTCTGTCCTTCTTATTGACGATGAAACACAGAAATTGCTTCGGAATTAAATACAAAAGGCACAATGCCGTCTTAAGTACGAGATAACTGACCCTTCTTACTGTCTGTGGTTTGAACCATTCCTGTTACACTAGTTATAGATTCCGATGCTTCACTTCAGGTTTACTGAATCCCTCTGACCTTTCTATTGACGATGAAACGCAGAAATAGCATCGGAATTAAATAGAAAAGGCACAATGCCGACCTAAGTACAAGAAAACTAATTCTTCTTAATGTCTATGTTTTGAACCATTCCTGTGACACTAGTTATTGATTCCGATGCTTCATTTCCGGTTTACTGTATCCCTCCGATCGTCTTATTGACGATTAAACACAGAAATTGCATCGGAATTAAATAGAAAAGTCACAATGCCGACTTAAGTACAAGAAAACTAACTCTTCTAACTGTCTATGTTTGAACCATTCCTGTTACACTAGTTATAGATTCCGATGCTTCACTTCAGCTTTACTGTATCCCTCTGACCTTCGTATTGACGATGAAACACACAATTTGCAACGGAATTAAATACAAAATGCACAATGCCGAAGTAAGTACAAGAAAATTGACTCTTCTTACTGTCTATGTTTTGAACCAATCCTGTGACACTAGTTATAGATTCCGATGCTTCACTTCAGGTTTACTGTATCCTTCTGAAGTTCTTATTGACGATGAAACACAGAAATTGCATCGGAATTAAATACAATAGGCACAATGCCGACTTAAGTACAAGATAACTGACTCTTCTTACTGTGTAAGATTTGAACCATTCCTGTGACACTAGTTATAGAATCCTATGCTTCACTTCAGGTTTACTGTATCCCTCTGACCTTCTTATTGACGATGAAACACAGAAATTGCATCAGAATTAATTACAAAAGGCACAATGCCGACTTAAGGACAAGAAAACTGACTCTTCTTACTGTCTATGTTTGAACCATTCCTGTGATACTAGTCATAGATTCCGATGCTTCACTTTAGGTTTACTGTATCCCTCTGACCTTCTTATTGACGATGAAACACAGAAATTGCATCGGAATTAAATAGAAAAGTCACAATGCCGACTTAAGTACAAGAAAACTGACTCTTCTTACTGTCTAAGTCTTGAACCATTCCTGTGACACAAGTTATAGATTCCGATGCCTCACTTTAGGTTTACTGTATCCCGCTGACCATCTTCTTGACGATGAAATACAGATATTGCATCGGAAATAAATACAAAAGGCACAATGCCGACTTAATTACAAGAAAAATGACTCTTCTTACTGTCTATGTTTTGAACGATACCTGTGACACTAGTTACAGATTCCGATGCTTCACTTCAGGTTTACTGTATACCTCTGACCTCCTTATTGACGATGAATCACAGAAATTGCACCGGAATTAAATACAAAAGGCACAATGCTGACTTAAGTACAAGAAAAATGACTCCTCTTACTGTCTATGTTTTGAACCATTCATGTGACACTAGTTATAGATTCCGATGCTTCACTTCAAGTTTACTGTATCCCTCTGACCTTTCCATTGACGAAGAAACACAGATATTGCATTGGAATTAAATACAAAAGGCACAATGCTGACTTAAGTACAAGAAAACTGACTCTTCTTACTGTCTATGTTTTGATCCATTCATGTGACACTAGTTATGGATTCCGATGCTTCACTTCAGGTTTACTGTATCCCTCTGACCCTCTTTTTGACGATGAAACACAGAAATTGCATCGGAATTAAATACAAAAGGCACAATGCCGACTTAAGTACAAGAAAACTGACTCTTCTTACTGTCTATGCTTTGAACCATTCCTGTGACACTAGTGATAGATTCCGATGGTTCACTTCAGGGTTACTGTATCCCTCTGACCTACTTATTGACGATGAAACACAGAAATTGCAACGGAATTAAATACAAAAGGCACAATGCCGACTTAAGTACAAGAAAACTGACTCTTCTTACTGTCTATGCTTTGAACCATTCCTGTGACTCTAGTTATAGATTCCGATGCTTCACTTCAGGTTCACTGTATCCCTCTGACCTTCTTATTGACGATGAAACACCGAAATTGCATCGGAATTAAATACAAAAGGCACAATGCCGACTTAAGTACAAGAAAACTGCCTCTTCTTACTGTCAATGTTTTGAACAATTCATGTGACACTCGTTATAGATTCCGATGCTTTACTTCAAGTTTACTGTATCCCTCTGACCTTCTTATTGACGATGAAACACAGAAATTGCTTCGGAATTAAATACAAAAGGCACAATGCCGACTTAAGTACAAGATAATGGCTCTTCTTGCTGTCAATATTTTGAACCATTCCTGTGACACTAGTTATAGATTTCGATGCTTCACTTCAGGTTTACTGTATCCCTCTGACCTTCTTATTGACGATGAAACACAGAAATTGCATCGGAATTAAATAGAAAAGTCACAATGCCGACCTAAGTACAAGAAAACTAATTCTTCTTAATGTCTATGTTTTGAACCATTCCTGTGACACTAGTTATTGATTCCGATGCTTCATTTCCGGTTTACTGTATCCCTCCGACCGTCTTTTTGACGATTAAACACAGAAATTGCATCGGAATTAAATAGAAAAGTCACAATGCCGACTTAAGTACAAGAAAACTAACTCTTGTAACTGTCTATTTTTGAACCATTCCTGTTACACTAGTTATAGATTCCGATGCTTCACTTCAGCTTTACTGTATCCCTCTGACCTTCGTATTGACGATGAAACACACAATTTGCAACGGAATTAAATACAAAATGCACAATGCCGAAGTAAGTACAAGAAAATTGACTCTTCTTACTGTCTATGTTTTGAACCAATCCTGTGACACTAGTTATAGATTCCGATGCTTCACTTCAGGTTTACTGTATCCTTCTGAAGTTCTTATTGACGATGAAACACAGAAATTGCATCGGAATTAAATACAATAGGCACAATGCCGACTTAAGTACAAGATAACTGACTCTTCTTACTGTGTAAGATTTGAACCATTCCTGTGACACTAGTTATAGAATCCTATGCTTCACTTCAGGTTTACTGTATCCCTCTGACCTTCTTATTGACGATGAAACACAGAAATTGCATCAGAATTAATTACAAAAGGCACAATGCCGACTTAAGGACAAGAAAACTGACTCTTCTTACTGTCTATGTTTGAACCATTCCTGTGATACTAGTCATAGATTCCGATGCTTCACTTTAGGTTTACTGTATCCCTCTGACCTTCTTATTGACGATGAAACACAGAAATTGCATCGGAATTAAATAGAAAAGTCACAATGCCGACTTAAGTACAAGAAAACTGACTCTTCTTACTGTCTAAGTCTTGAACCATTCCTGTGACACAAGTTATAGATTCCGATGCCTCACTTTAGGTTTACTGTATCCCGCTGACCATCTTCTTGACGATGAAATACAGATATTGCATCGGAAATAAATACAAAAGGCACAATGCCGACTTAATTACAAGAAAAATGACTCTTCTTACTGTCTATGTTTTGAACGATACCTGTGACACTAGTTACAGATTCCGATGCTTCACTTCAGGTTTACTGTATACCTCTGACCTCCTTATTGACGATGAATCACAGAAATTGCACCGGAATTAAATACAAAAGGCACAATGCTGACTTAAGTACAAGAAAAATGACTCCTCTTACTGTCTATGTTTTGAACCATTCATGTGACACTAGTTATAGATTCCGATGCTTCACTTCAAGTTTACTGTATCCCTCTGACCTTTCCATTGACGAAGAAACACAGATATTGCATTGGAATTAAATACAAAAGGCACAATGCTGACTTAAGTACAAGAAAACTGACTCTTCTTACTGTCTATGTTTTGATCCATTCATGTGACACTAGTTATGGATTCCGATGCTTCACTTCAGGTTTACTGTATCCCTCTGACCCTCTTTTTGACGATGAAACACAGAAATTGCATCGGAATTAAATACAAAAGGCACAATGCCGACTTAAGTACAAGAAAACTGACTCTTCTTACTGTCTATGCTTTGAACCATTCCTGTGACACTAGTGATAGATTCCGATGGTTCACTTCAGGGTTACTGTATCCCTCTGACCTACTTATTGACGATGAAACACAGAAATTGCAACGGAATTAAATACAAAAGGCACAATGCCGACTTAAGTACAAGAAAACTGACTCTTCTTACTGTCTATGCTTTGAACCATTCCTGTGACTCTAGTTATAGATTCCGATGCTTCACTTCAGGTTCACTGTATCCCTCTGACCTTCTTATTGACGATGAAACACCGAAATTGCATCGGAATTAAATACAAAAGGCACAATGCCGACTTAAGTGCAAGAAAACTGCCTCTTCTTACTGTCAATGGTTTGAACAATTCATGTGACACTCGTTATAGATTCCGATGCTTTACTTCAAGTTTACTGTATCCCTCTGACCTTCTTATTGACGATGAAACACAGAAATTGCTTCGGAATTAAATACAAAAGGCACAATGCCGACTTAAGTACAAGATAATGGCTCTTCTTGCTGTCAATATTTTGAACCATTCCTGTGACACTAGTTATAGATTTCGATGCTTCACTTCAAGTTTACTGTATCCCTCTGACCTTTCCATTGACGAAGAAACACAGAAATTGCATTGGAATTAAATACAAAAGGCACAATGCTGACTTAAGTACAAGAAAACTGACTCTTCTTACTGTCTATGTTTTGATCCATTCATGTGACACTAGTTATGGATTCCGATGCTTCACTTCAGGTTTACTGTATCCCTCTGACCCTCTTTTTGACGATGAAACACAGAAATTGCATCGGAATTAAATACAAAAGGCACAATGCCGACTTAAGTACAAGAAAACTGACTCTTCTTACTGTCTATGCTTTGAACCATTCCTGTGACACTAGTGATAGATTCCGATGGTTCACTTCAGGGTTACTGTATCCCTCTGACCTACTTATTGACGATGAAACACAGAAATTGCAACGGAATTAAATACAAAAGGCACAATGCCGACCTAAGTACAAGAAAACTGACTCTTCTTACTGTCTATGCTTTGAACCATTCCTGTGACTCTAGTTATAGATTCCGATGCTTCACTTCAGGTTCACTGTATCCCTCTGACCTTCTTATTGACGATGAAACACCGAAATTGCATCGGAATTAAATACAAAAGGCACAATGCCGACTTAAGTACAAGAAAACTGTCTCTTCTTACTGTCAATGTTTTGAACAATTCATGTGACACTCGTTATAGATTCCGATGCTTTACTTCAAGTTTACTGTATCCCTCTGACCTTCTTATTGACGATGAAACACAGAAATTGCTTCGGAATTAAATACAAAAGGCACAATGCCGACTTAAGTACAAGATAATGGCTCTTCTTGCTGTCAATATTTTGAACCATTCCTGTGACACTAGTTATAGATTTCGATGCTTCACTTCAGGTTTACTGTATCCCTCTGACCTTCTTATTGACGATGAAACACAGAAATTGCATCGGAATTAAATAGAAAAGTCACAATGCCGACTTAAGTACAAGGAAACTGACTCTTCTTACTGTCTATGTCTTGAACCATTCCTGTGACACAAGTTATAGATTCCGATGCTTCACTTTAGGTTTACTGTATCCCTCTGACCTTCTTATTGGCGGTGAAAAACAGATATTGCATCGGAAATAAATACAAAGGGCACAATGCCGACTTAATTACAAGAAAATCGACTCTTCTTACTGTCTATGTTTTTAACCATACCTGTGACACTAGTTACAGATTCCGATGCTTCACTTCACGTTTACTGTATACCTCTGACCTTCTTATTGACGATGAGTCACAGAAATTGCATCGGAATTAAATACAAAAGGCACAATGCTGACTTAAGTACAAGAAAATTGACTCTTCTTACTGTCTTTGTTTTGAACCATTCATGTGACACTAGTTATAGATTCCGATGCTTCACTTCAAGTTTACTGTATCCCTCTGACCTTCTTATTGACGATGAAACACAGAAATTGCATTGGAATTAAATACAAAAGGCACAAGGCCGACTTCAGTACAAGAAAACTGACTCTTCTTACTGTCTATGTTTTGAACCATTCCTGTGACACTAGTTGTAGATTCCGATGCTTCACTTCAGGTTTACTGTATCCCTCTGACCTTCTTATTACGATGAAACACAGAAATTACATCGGAATTAGATATAAAAGGCACAATGCCGATTTAAGTACAAGAAAACTGACTCTTCTTACTGTCTATGTTTTGAACCATTACTGTGACACTAGTTATAGATTCCGATCCTACACTTCAGGTTCACTGTATCCCTCTGACCTTCTTTTTGACGATGAAGCACAGAAATTGCATCGGAATTAAATACAAAAGGCACAATTCCGACCTAAGTACAAGAAAACTGACTCTTCTTACTGCCTATGTTTTGAACCATTCCTGTGACACTATTTATAGATGCCGATGCTTCACTTCAGGTTTACTGTATGCCTCTGACTTTCTTATTGACTATGAAACACTGAAATTGCATCGGAATTAAATACAAGAGGCACAATGCCGACGTCACTACAAGAAGACAGACTCTTCTTTCTGTCTATGTTTTGAACCATTCCTGTGACACTAGTTATAGATTCCGATGCTTCACTTGAGGTTTACTGTATCCCTCTTACCTTCTTATTGACTATGAAACACAGAAATTGCATCGGAATTAAATACAAAAGGCACAATGCCGATTTAAGTACAAGAAAACTGACTCCTCTTACTGTCTACGTTTTGAACCATTCCTGTGACACCAATTATAGATTCCGATGCTTCACTTCAGGTTTACTGTATGCCTCTGACCTTCTTAGCGACGACGAAACACAGAATTTGCTTCGGAATAAAATACAAAAGGCACAATAGCGACTTAAGTACAAGAAAACTGACTCTGCTTATTGTCTATGTATTGAACCATTTCTGTGACACTAGTTATAGATTCCGATGCTTCACTTCAGGTTTACTGTATCCCTCTGACCTTCTTATTGACGATGAAACACAGAAATTGCATCGGAATTAAATACAAAAGGCACAATGCTGACTTAAGTACAAGAAAAATGACTCTTCTTACTGTCTATGTTTTGAACCATTCATGTGACACTAGTTATAGATTCCGATGCTTCACTTCAAGTTTACTGTATCCCTCTGACCTTTCCATTGACGAAGAAACAGAGAAATTGCATTGGAATTAAATACAAAAGGCACAATGCTGACTTAAGTACAAGAAAACTGACTCTTCTTACTGTCTATGTTTTGAGCAATTCATGTGACACTAGTTATGGATTCCGATGCTTCACTTCAGGTTTACTGTATCCCTCCGACCTTCTTTTTGACGTTGAAACACAGAAATTGCATCGGAATTAAATACAAAAGGCACAATGCCGACTTAAGTACAAGAAAACTGACTCTTCTTACTGTCTATGTTTTGAACCATTCCTGTGACACTAGTTATAGATTCCGATGCTTCACTTCAGGTTTACTTTATCCCTTCGCCTTCTTATAGACGATGAAACATAGAAATTGCATCGGAATTAAATAGAAAAGGCACAAGATCCGACTTCAGTACAAGAAAACTGACTCTTCTTACTGTCTATGCCTTGAACCATTCCTGTGACACAAGTTATAGTTTCCGATGCTTCACTTTAGGTTTACTGTATCCCTCTGACCTTCTTATTGGCGAGGAAAATCAGATATTGCATCGGAAATAAATACAAAGGGCACAATGCCGACATAATTACAAGAAAAATGACTCTTCTTACTGTCTAAGTTTTGAACCATACCTGTGACACTGGTTATTGATTCCGATGCTTCACTTCAGGTTTACTGTACCCCTCTGACCTTCTTATTGGCGATGAAACACAGAAATTACATCGGAATTAGATATAAAAGGCACAATGCCGATTTAAGTACAAGAAAACTGACTCTTCTTACTGTCTATGTTTTGAACCATTCCTGTGACACTAGTAATAGATTCCGATGTTTCACTTCAGGTTCACTGTATGCCTCTGACTTTCTTATTGACTGTGAAACACTGAAATTGTATCGGAATTAAATACAAAAGGCACAATGCCGACTTAAGTACAAGAAAACTGACTCTTGTTACTGTCTATGTTTTGAACCATTCCTGGGACACTAGTTATAGATTCCGATGCTTCACGTCAAGTTTACTGTATCCCTCTGACCTTCTTACTGACGATGAAACACAGAAATTGCATCGGAATTAAATACAAAAGGCACAATGCCGACTTAAGGACAAGAAAACTGACTCTTCTTACTGTCTATGTTTGAACCATTCCTGTGATACTAGTCATAGATTCCGATGCTTCACTTCAGGTTTACTGTATCCCTCTGACCTTCTTATTGACGATGAAACACAGACATTGCATCGGAATTAAATAGAAAAGTCACAATGCCGACTTAAGTACAAGAAAACTGACTCTTCTTACTGTCTATGTCTTGAACCATTCCTGTGACACAAGTTATAGATTCCGATGCCTCACTTTAGGTTTACTGTATCCCGCTGACCATCTTCTTGACGATGAAAAACAGATATTGCTTCGGAAATAAATACAAAAGGCACAATGCCGACTTAATTACAAGAAAAATGACTCTTCTTACTGTCTATGTTTTGAACGATACCTGTGACACTAGTTACAGATTCCGATGCTTCACTTCAGGTTTACTGTATACCTCTGACCTCCTTATTGACGATGAATCACAGAAATTGCACCGGAATTAAATACAAAAGGCACAATGCTGACTTAAGTACAAGAAAAATGACTCTTCTTACTGTCTATGTTTTGAACCATTCATGTGACACTAGTTATAGATTCCGATGCTTCACTTCAAGTTTACTGTATCCCTCTGACCTTTCCATTGACGAAGAAACAGAGAAATTGCATTGGAATTAAATACAAAAGGCACAATGCTGACTTAAGTACAAGAAAACTGACTCTTCTTATTGTCTATGTTTTGAGCAATTCATGTGACACTAGTTATGGATTCCGATGCTTCACTTCAGGTTTACTGTATCCCTCCGACCTTCTTTTTGACGTTGAAACACAGAAATTGTATCGGAATTAAATACAAAAGGCACAATGCCGACTTAAGTACAAGAAAACTGACTCTTCTTACTGTCTATGTTTTGAACCATTCCTGTGACACTAGTTATAGATTCCGATGCTTCACTTCAGGTTTACTGTATCCCTTCGCCTTCTTATAGACGATGAAACATAGAAATTGCATCGGAATTAAATAGAAAAGGCACAAGATCCGACTTCAGTACAAGAAAACTGACTCTTCTTACTGTCTATGCCTTGAACCACTCCTGTGACACAAGTTATAGTCTCCGATGCTTCACTTTAGGTTTACTGTATCCCTCTGACCTTCTTATTGGCGATGAAAATCAGATATTGCATCGGAAATAAATACAAAGGGCACAATGCCGACATAATTACAAGAAAAATGACTCTTCTTACTGTCTATAATTTGAACCATACCTGTGACACTGGTTATTGATTCCGATGCTTCACTTCAGGTTTACTGTACCCCTCTGACCTTCTTATTGGCGATGAAACACAGAAATTACATCGGAATTAGATATAAAAGGCACAATGCCGATTTAAGTACAAGAAAACTGACTCTTCTTACTGTCTATGTTTTGAACCATTCCTGTGACACTAGTAATAGATTCCGATGTTTCACTTCAGGTTCACTGTATGCCTCTGACTTTCTTATTGACTGTGAAACACTGAAATTGTATCGGAATTAAATACAAAAGGCACAATGCCGACTTAAGTACAAGAAAACTGACTCTTGTTACTGTCTATGTTTTGAACCATTTCTGGGACACTAGTTATAGATTCCGATGCTTCACGTCAGGTTTACTGTATCCCTCTGACCTTCTTACTGACGATGAAACACAGAAATTGCATCGGAATTAAATACAAAAGGCACAATGCCGACTTAAGTACAAGAAAACTGTCTCTTCTTACTGTCTATGTTGTGAACAATTCATGTGACACTCGTTATAGATTCCGTTGCTTTACTTCAGGTTTACTGTATCCCTCTGACATTCTTATTGACGATGAAACACAGAAATTGCTTCGGAATTAAATACAAAAGGCACAATGCCGTCTTAAGTACGAGATAACTGACCCTTCTTACTGTCTGTGGTTTGAACCATTCCTGTTACACTAGTTATAGATTCCGATGCTTCACTTCAGGTTTACTGTATCCCTCTGACCTTTCTATTGACGATGAAACGCAGAAATAGCATCGGAATTAAATAGAAAAGGCACAATGCCGACCTAAGTACAAGAAAACTAACTCTTCTTAATGTCTATGTTTTGAACCATTCCTGTGACACTAGTTATTGATTCCGATGCTTCACTTCCGGTTTACTGTATCCCTCCGACCGTCTTATTGACGATGAAACACAGAAATTGCATCGGAATTAAATAGAAAAGTCACAATGCCGACTTAAGTACAAGAAAACTAACTCTTCTAACTGTCTATGTTTGAACCATTCCTGTGATACTAGTCATAGATTCCGATGCTTCACTTCAGGTTTACTGTATCCCTCTGACCTTCTTATTGACGATGAAACACAGACATTGCATCGGAATTAAATACAATAGGCACAATGCCGACTTAAGTACAAGAAAACTGACTCTTCTTACTGTGTAAGATTTGAACCATTCCTGTGACACTAGTTATAGAATCCTATGCTTCACTTCAGGTTTACTGTATCCCTCTGACCTTCTTATTGACGATGAAACACAGAAATTGCATCAGAATTAAATACAAAAGGCACAATGCCGACTTAAGGACAAGAAAACTGACTCTTCTTACTGTCTATGTTTGAACCATTCCTGTGATACTAGTCATAGATTCCGATGCTTCACTTCAGGTTTACTGTATCCCTCTGACCTTCTTATTGACGATGAAACACAGACATTGCATCGGAATTAAATAGAAAAGTCACAATGCCGACTTAAGTACAAGAAAACTGACTCTTCTTACTGTCTATGTCTTGAACCATTCCTGTGACACAAGTTATAGATTCCGATGCCTCACTTTAGGTTTACTGTATCCCGCTGACCATCTTCTTGACGATGAAAAACAGATATTGCTTCGGAAATAAATACAAAAGGCACAATGCCGACATAAGTACAAGAAAACTGACTCTTCTTACTGTCTATGTTTTGAACCATTCATGTGACACTAGTTATAGATTCCGATGCTTCACTTCAAGTTTACTGTATCCCTCTGACCTTTCCATTGACGAAGAAACAGAGAAATTGCATTGGAATTAAATACAAAAGGCACAATGCTGACTTAAGTACAAGAAAACTGACTCTTCTTACTGTCTATGTTTTTATCCATTCATGTGACACTAGTTATGGATTCCGATGCTTCACTTCAGGTTTACTGTATCCCTCTGACCTTCTTTTTGACGATGAAACACAGAAATTGCATCGGAATTAAACACAAAAGGCACAATGCCGACATAAGTACAAGAAAACTGACTCTTCTTACTGTCTATGTTTTGAACCATTCCTGTGACACTAGTTATAGATTCCGATGCTTCACTTCAGGTTTACTGTATCCCTTCGCCTTCTTATAGACGATGAAACATAGAAATTGCATCGGAATTAAATAGAAAAGGCACAAGATCCGACTTCAGTACAAGAAAACTGACTCTTCTTACTGTCTATGCCTTGAACCACTCCTGTGACACAAGTTATAGTCTCCGATGCTTCACTTTAGGTTTACTGTATCCCTCTGACCTTCTTATTGGCGATGAAAATCAGATATTGCATCGGAAATAAATACAAAGGGCACAATGCCGACATAATTACAAGAAAAATGACTCTTCTTACTGTCTATAATTTGAACCATACCTGTGACACTGGTTATTGATTCCGATGCTTCACTTCAGGTTTACTGTACCCCTCTGACCTTCTTATTGGCGATGAAACACAGAAATTACATCGGAATTAGATATAAAAGGCACAATGCCGATTTAAGTACAAGAAAACTGACTCTTCTTACTGTCTATGTTTTGAACCATTCCTGTGACACTAGTAATAGATTCCGATGTTTCACTTCAGGTTCACTGTATGCCTCTGACTTTCTTATTGACTGTGAAACACTGAAATTGTATCGGAATTAAATACAAAAGGCACAATGCCGACTTAAGTACAAGAAAACTGACTCTTGTTACTGTCTATGTTTTGAACCATTTCTGGGACACTAGTTATAGATTCCGATGCTTCACGTCAGGTTTACTGTATCCCTCTGACCTTCTTACTGACGATGAAACACAGAAATTGCATCGGAATTAAATACAAAAGGCACAATGCCGACTTAAGTACAAGAAAACTGTCTCTTCTTACTGTCTATGTTGTGAACAATTCATGTGACACTCGTTATAGATTCCGTTGCTTTACTTCAGGTTTACTGTATCCCTCTGACATTCTTATTGACGATGAAACACAGAAATTGCTTCGGAATTAAATACAAAAGGCACAATGCCGTCTTAAGTACGAGATAACTGACCCTTCTTACTGTCTGTGGTTTGAACCATTCCTGTTACACTAGTTATAGATTCCGATGCTTCACTTCAGGTTTACTGTATCCCTCTGACCTTTCTATTGACGATGAAACGCAGAAATAGCATCGGAATTAAATAGAAAAGGCACAATGCCGACCTAAGTACAAGAAAACTAACTCTTCTTAATGTCTATGTTTTGAACCATTCCTGTGACACTAGTTATTGATTCCGATGCTTCACTTCCGGTTTACTGTATCCCTCCGACCGTCTTATTGACGATGAAACACAGAAATTGCATCGGAATTAAATAGAAAAGTCACAATGCCGACTTAAGTACAAGAAAACTAACTCTTCTAACTGTCTATGTTTGAACCATTCCTGTGATACTAGTCATAGATTCCGATGCTTCACTTCAGGTTTACTGTATCCCTCTGACCTTCTTATTGACGATGAAACACAGACATTGCATCGGAATTAAATACAATAGGCACAATGCCGACTTAAGTACAAGAAAACTGACTCTTCTTACTGTGTAAGATTTGAACCATTCCTGTGACACTAGTTATAGAATCCTATGCTTCACTTCAGGTTTACTGTATCCCTCTGACCTTCTTATTGACGATGAAACACAGAAATTGCATCAGAATTAAATACAAAAGGCACAATGCCGACTTAAGGACAAGAAAACTGACTCTTCTTACTGTCTATGTTTGAACCATTCCTGTGATACTAGTCATAGATTCCGATGCTTCACTTCAGGTTTACTGTATCCCTCTGACCTTCTTATTGACGATGAAACACAGACATTGCATCGGAATTAAATAGAAAAGTCACAATGCCGACTTAAGTACAAGAAAACTGACTCTTCTTACTGTCTATGTCTTGAACCATTCCTGTGACACAAGTTATAGATTCCGATGCCTCACTTTAGGTTTACTGTATCCCGCTGACCATCTTCTTGACGATGAAAAACAGATATTGCTTCGGAAATAAATACAAAAGGCACAATGCCGACTTAATTACAAGAAAAATGACTCTTCTTACTGTCTATGTTTTGAACGATACCTGTGACACTAGTTACAGATTCCGATGCTTCACTTCAGGTTTACTGTATACCTCTGACCTCCTTATTGACGATGAATCACAGAAATTGCACCGGAATTAAATAAAAAAGGCACAATGCTGACTTAAGTACAAGAAAAATGACTCTTCTTACTGTCTATGTTTTGAACCATTCATGTGACACTAGTTATAGATTCCGATGCTTCACTTCAAGTTTACTGTATCCCTCTGACCTTTCCATTGACGAAGAAACAGAGAAATTGCATTGGAATTAAATACAAAAGGCACAATGCTGACTTAAGTACAAGAAAACTGACTCTTCTTACTGTCTATGTTTTTATCCATTCATGTGACACTAGTTATGGATTCCGATGCTTCACTTCAGGTTTACTGTATCCCTCTGACCTTCTTTTTGACGATGAAACACAGAAATTGCATCGGAATTAAACACAAAAGGCACAATGCCGACATAAGTACAAGAAAACTGACTCTTCTTACTGTCTATGTTTTGAACCATTCCTGTGACACTAGTGATAGATTCCGATGGTTCACTTCAGGGTTACTGTATCCCTCTGACCTACTTATTGACGATGAAACACAGAAATTGCATCGGAATTAAATACAAAAGGCACAATGCCGACTTAAGTACAAGAAAACTGACTCTTCTTACTGTCTATGCTTTGACCCATTCCTGTGACACTAGTTATAGATTCCGATGCTTCACTTCAGGTTCACTGTATCCCTCTGACCTTCTTATTGACGATGAAACACCGAAATTGCATCGGAATTAAATACAAAAGGCACAATGCCGACTTAAGTACAAGAAAACTGCCTCTTCTTACTGTCAATGTTTTGAACAATTCATGTGACACTCGTTATAGATTCCGATGCTTTACTTCAGGTTTACTGTATCCCTCTGACCTTCTTATTGACGATGAAACGCAGAAATTGCTTCGGAATTAAATACAAAAGGCACAATGCCGACTTAAGTACAAGATAACTGACTCTTCTTGCTGTCAATATTTTGAACCATTCCTGTGACACTAGTTATAGATTTCGATGCTTCACTTCAGGTTTACTGTATCCCTTCGACCTGCTTATAGACGATGATACATAGAAATTGCATCGGAATTAAATAGAAAAGGAACAAGGCCGACTTCAGAACAAGAAAACTGACCCTTCTTACTGTCTATGTTTGAACCATTACTGTGACACTAGTTATAGATTCCGATGCTTCACTTCAGGTTTACTGTATCCCTCTGACCTTCTTTTTGACGATGAAACAAAGAAATTGCATCGGAATGAAATACAAAAGTCACAATTCCGACTTAAGTACGAGAAAACTGACTCTTCTTACTGTCTATGTTTTGAACCATTCCTGTGACACTAGTTATAGATTCCGATGCTTCACTTCAGGTTTACTGTATCCCTCCGACCTTTTATAGACGATGAAACATAGAAATTGGATCGGAATTAAATAGAAAAGGCACAATGCCGACTTAAGTACAAGTAAACTGACTCCTCTTACTGTCTATGTTTTGAACCATTCCTGTGACACTAGTTATAGATGCCGATGCTCCACTTCAGGTTTACTGTAGCCCTCTGACCTTCTTATTGATGATGAAACACTGAAATTGCATCGGAATTAAATACAAAATGCACAGTGCCGACTTAAGTACAAGAAAACTGACTCTTCTTACTGTCTATGTTTTGAACCATTCCTGTGACACTTGTTATAGATTCCGATGCTTCACTTAAGTTTTACTGTATGCCTCTGCCCTTCTTATTGTCGATGAAACACAGAAATTGCATCGGAATTAAATACAAACATCACAATGCCGACTTAAGTACAAGAAAACTGACTCTTCTTACTGTCTATGTTTTGAACCATTCCTGTGACACTAGTTATAGATTCTGATGCTTCACTTCAGGTTTACTGTATCCCTCTGACCTTCTTATTGACGATGAAACACAGAAATTGCATCGGAATTAAATAGAAAAGTCACAATGCCGACTTAAGTACAAGAAAACTGACTCTTCTTACTGTCTATGTCTTGAACCATTCCTGTGACACAAGTTATAGATTCCGATGCTTCACTTTAGGTTTACTGTATCCCTCTGACCTTCTTATTGGCGGTGAAAAACAGATATTGCATCGGAAATAAATTCAAAGGGCACAATGCCGACTTAATTACAAGAAAATCGACTCTTCTTACTGTCTATGTTTTGAACCATACCTGTGACACTAGTTACAGATTCCGATGCGTCACTTCAGGTTTACTGTATACCTCTGACCTTCTTATTGACGATGAATCACAAAAATTGCATCGGAATTAAATACAAAATGCACAATGCTGACTTAAGTACAAGAAAAATGACTCTTCTTACTGTCTATCTTTTGAACCATTCATGTGACACTAGTTATAGATTCCGATGCTTCACTTCAAGTTTACTGTATCCCTCTGACCTTCTTATTGACGATGAAACACAGAAATTGCATCGGAATTAAATACAAAAGGCACAAGGCCGACTTCAGTACAAGAAAACTGTCTCTTCTTACTGTCTATTATTTGAACCATTCATGTGACACTAGTTATAGATTCCGATGCTTCACTTCAAGTTTACTGTATCCCTCTGACCTTCTTATTGACGATGAAACACAGAAATTGCATCGGAATTAAATACAAAAGGCACAAGGCCGACTTCAGTACAAGAAAACTGTCTCTTCTTACTGTCTATTATTTGAACCATTTCTGTGACACTAGTTATAGATTCCGATGCTTCACTTCAGGTTTACTGTATCCCTCTGACCTTCTTATTACGATGAAACACAGAAATTACATCGGAATTAGATATAAAAGGCACAATGCCGATTTAAGTACAAGAAAACTGACTCTTCTTACTGTCTATGTTTTGAACCATTACTGTGACACTAGTTATAGATTCCGATCCTAAACTTCAGGTTCACTGTATCCCTCTGACCTTCTTTTTGACGATGAAGCACAGAAATTGCATCGGAATTAAATACAAAAGGCACAATTCCGACCTAAGTACAAGAAAACTGACTCTTCTTACTGTCTATGATTTGAACCATTCCTGTGACACTAGTTATAGATGCCGATGCTTCACTTCAGGTTTACTGTATGCCTCTGACTTTCTTATTGACTATGAAACACAGAAATTGCATCGGAATTAAATACAAGAGGCACAATGCCGACTTCACTACAAGAAGACAGACTCTTCTTTCTGTCTATGTTTTGAACCATTCCTGTGACACTAGTTATAGATTCCGATGCTTCACTTGAGGTTTACTGTATCCCTCTTACCTTCTTATCGACGATGAAACACCGAAATTGCATCGGAATTAAATACAAAAGGCACAACGCCGACTTAAGTACAAGAAAACTGACTCTTCTTACTGTCTATGTTTTGAACCATTTATGTGACACTCGTTATAGATTCCGATGCTTTACCTCAGGTTTACTGTATCACTCTGACATTCTTATTGACGATGAAACACAGACATTGCTTCGGAATTAAATAGAAAAGGCATAATGCCGACTTAAGTACAAGATAACTGACTCTTCTTACTGTCAATGCTTTGATCCATTCCTGTGACACTACTTATAGATTCTGATGCTTCACTTCAGGTTTACTGTATCCCTCCGACCTTCTAATAGACGATGAAACATAGAAATTGCATCGGAATTAAATAGAAAAGGCACAAGGCCGACTTCAGTACAAGAAAACTGACTCTTCTTACTGTCTATGTTTTGAACCATGCCTGTGACACTAGTTATAGATTCCGATGCTTCACTTCAGGTTTACTGTATCCCTCCGACCTTCTTATACATGATGAAACATAGACATAGCATCGGAATTAAATAGAAAAGGCACAATGCCGGCTTAAGCACAAGTAAACTGACTCTTCTTACTGTCTATGTTTTGAACCATTCCTGTGACACTAGTTATAGATTCCGTTGCTTTGCATCAGGTTTACAGTATCCCTCTGACCTTCTTATTGACGATGAAACACAGAAATTGCATCGGAATGAAATAGAAAAGTCACAATGCCGACTTAAGTACAGGAAAACAAACTCTTCTAACTGTCTATGTTTGAACCATTCCTGTTACACTAGTTATAGATTCCGATGCTTCACTTCAGGTTTACTGTATCCCTCTGACCTTCTTATTGGCGGTGAAAAACAGATATTGCATCGGAAATAAATTCAAAGGGCACAATGCCGACTTAATTACAAGAAAATCGACTCTTCTTACTGTCTATGTTTTGAACCATACCTGTGACACTAGTTACAGATTCCGATGCGTCACTTCAGGTTTACTGTATACCTCTGACCTTCTTATTGACGATGAATCACAAAAATTGCATCGGAATTAAATACAAAATGCACAATGCTGACTTAAGTACAAGAAAAATGACTCTTCTTACTGTCTATCTTTTGAACCATTCATGTGACACTAGTTATAGATTCCGATGCTTCACTTCAAGTTTACTGTATCCCTCTGACCTTCTTATTGACGATGAAACACAGAAATTGCATCGGAATTAAATACAAAAGGCACAAGGCCGACTTCAGTACAAGAAAACTGTCTCTTCTTACTGTCTATTATTTGAACCATTCATGTGACACTAGTTATAGATTCCGATGCTTCACTTCAAGTTTACTGTATCCCTCTGACCTTCTTATTGACGATGAAACACAGAAATTGCATCGGAATTAAATACAAAAGGCACAAGGCCGACTTCAGTACAAGAAAACTGTCTCTTCTTACTGTCTATTATTTGAACCATTTCTGTGACACTAGTTATAGATTCCGATGCTTCACTTCAGGTTTACTGTATCCCTCTGACCTTCTTATTACGATGAAACACAGAAATTACATCGGAATTAGATATAAAAGGCACAATGCCGATTTAAGTACAAGAAAACTGACTCTTCTTACTGTCTATGTTTTGAACCATTACTGTGACACTAGTTATAGATTCCGATCCTAAACTTCAGGTTCACTGTATCCCTCTGACCTTCTTTTTGACGATGAAGCACAGAAATTGCATCGGAATTAAATACAAAAGGCACAATTCCGACCTAAGTACAAGAAAACTGACTCTTCTTACTGTCTATGTTTTGAACCATTCCTGTGACACTAGTTATAGATGCCGATGCTTCACTTCAGGTTTACTGTATGCCTCTGACTTTCTTATTGACTATGAAACACAGAAATTGCATCGGAATTAAATACAAGAGGCACAATGCCGACTTCACTACAAGAAGACAGACTCTTCTTTCTGTCTATGTTTTGAACCATTCCTGTGACACTAGTTATAGATTCCGATGCTTCACTTGAGGTTTACTGTATCCCTCTTACCTTCTTATCGACGATGAAACACCGAAATTGCATCGGAATTAAATACAAAAGGCACAACGCCGACTTAAGTACAAGAAAACTGACTCTTCTTACTGTCTATGTTTTGAACCATTTATGTGACACTCGTTATAGATTCCGATGCTTTACCTCAGGTTTACTGTATCACTCTGACATTCTTATTGACGATGAAACACAGACATTGCTTCGGAATTAAATAGAAAAGGCATAATGCCGACTTAAGTACAAGATAACTGACTCTTCTTACTGTCAATGCTTTGATCCATTCCTGTGACACTACTTATGAATTCTGATGCTTCACTTCAGGTTTACTGTATCCCTCCGACCTTCTAATAGACGATGAAACATAGAAATTGCATCGGAATTAAATAGAAAAGGCACAAGGCCGACTTCAGTACAAGAAAACTGACTCTTCTTACTGTCTATGTTTTGAACCATGCCTGTGACACTAGTTATAGATTCCGATGCTTCACTTCAGGTTTACTGTATCCCTCCGACCTTCTTATACATGATGAAACATAGACATAGCATCGGAATTAAATAGAAAAGGCACAATGCCGGCTTAAGCACAAGTAAACTGACTCTTCTTACTGTCTATGTTTTGAACCATTCCTGTGACACTAGTTATAGATTCCGTTGCTTTGCATCAGGTTTACTGTATCCCTCTGACCTTCTTATTGACGATGAAACACAGAAATTGCATCGGAATGAAATAGAAAAGTCACAATGCCGACTTAAGTACAGGAAAACAAACTCTTCTAACTGTCTATGTTTGAACCATTCCTGTTACACTAGTTATAGATTCCGATGCTTCACTTCAGGTTTACTGTATCGCTCTGACCTTCGTATTGACGATGAAACACACAATTTGCAACGGAATTAAATACAAAATGCACAATAACGACTTAAGTACAAGAAAATTGACTCTTCTTACTGTCTATGTTTTGAACCATTCCTGTGACACTAGTTATAGATTCCGATGCATCACTTCAGGTTTACTGTATCCTTCTGAAGTTCTTATTGACGATGAAACACAGAAATTGCATCGGAATTAAATACAATAGGCACAATGCCGACTTAAGTACAAGATAACTGACTCTTCTTACTGTGTAAGTTTTGAACCATTCCTGTGACACTAGTTATAGAATCCTATGCTTCACTTCAGGTTTACTGTATCCCTCTGACCTTCTTATTGACGATGAAACACAGAAATTGCATCAGAATTAAATACAAAAGGCACAATGCCGACTTAAGTACAAGAAAACTGACTCTTCTTACTGTCTATGTTTGATCCATTCCTGTGACACTAGTCTTAGATTCCGATGCTTCACTTCAGGTTTACTGTATCCCTCTGACCTTCTTATTGACGATGAAACACAGAAATTGCATCGGAATTAAATAGAAAAGTCACAATGCCGATTTAAGTACAAGAAAACTGACTCTTCTTACTGTCTATGACTTGAACCACTCCTGTGACACAAGTTATAGATTCCGATGCTTCACTTTAGGATTACTGTATCCTGCTGACCATCTTCTTGACGATGAAAAACAGATATTGCATCGGAAATAAATACAAAAGTCACAATGCCGACTTAATTACAAGAAAAATGACTCTTCTTACTGTCTATGATTTGAACCATACCTGTGACACTAGTTACAGATTCCGATGCTTCACTTCAGGTTTACTGTATATCTCTGACCTCCTTATTGACGCTGAATCACAGAAATTGCATCGGTATTAAATACAAAAGGCACAATGCTGACTTAAGTACAAGAAAAATGACTCTTCTTACTGTCTATGCTTTGAACCATTCCTGTGACACTAGTTATAGATTCCGATGCTTCACTTCAGGTTCACTGTATCCCTCTGACCTTTTTATTGACGATGAAACACCGAAATTGCATCGGAATTAAATACAAAAGGCACAATGCCGACTTAAGTACAAGAAAACTGACTCTTCTTACTGTCTATGATTTTAACCATACATGTGACACTCGTTATAGATTCCGATGCTTTACTTCAGGTTTACTGTATCCCTCTGACCTTCTTATTGACGATAAAACACAGAAATTGCTTCGGAATTAAATACAAAAGGCACAATGCCGACTTAACTACAAGATGACTGACTCTTCTTACTGTCAATGTTTTGAACCATTCCTGTGACACCAGTTATAGATTCCGATGCTTTACTTCAGGTTTACTTTATCCCTTCGACCTTCTTATAGACGATGAAACACGGAAATTGCATCGGAATTAAGTAGAAAAGGCACAAGGCCGACTTAAGTACAAGAAAACTGACTCTTCTTACTGTCTATGTTTTGAACCATTCCTGTGACACTAGTTATAGATTCCGATGCTTCACTTCAGGTTTACTGTATCCCTCCGACATTCGTATAGACGATGAAACATAGAAATTGCATCGGAATTAAATACAAAAGGCACAATGCCGACTTAAGTACAAGAACACTGACTCCTCTTACTGTCTATGTTTTGAACCATTCCTGTGACACTAGTTATAGATTCCGATGCTCCACTTCAGGTTTACTGTATCCCTCTGACCTTCTTATTGATGATGAAACACTGAAATTGCATCGGAATTAAATACAAAATGCACAGTGCCGACTTAAGTACAAGAAAACTGACTCTTCTTACTGTCTATGTTTTGAACCATTCCTGTGACACTAGTGATAGATTCCGATGGTTCACTTCGGGGTTACTGTATCCCTCTGGCCTTCTTATTGACGATGAAACACAGAAATTGCATCGGAATTAAATACAAAAGGCACAATGCCGACTTAAGTACAAGAAAACTGACTCTTCTTACTGTCTGTGCTTTGAACCATTCCTGTGACACTAGTTATAGATTCCGATGCTTCACTTCAGGTTCACTGTATCCCTCTGAACTTCTTATTGACGATGAAACACCGAAATTGCATCGGAATTAAATACAAAAGGCACAATGCCGACTTAAGTACAAGAAAACTGACTCTTCTTACTGTCTATGTTTTGAACCATTCATGTGACACTCGTTATAGATTCCGATGCTTTACTTCAGGTTTACTGTATCCCTCTGACCTTCTTATTGACGATGAAACACAGAAATTGCTTCGGAATTAAATACGAAAGGCACAATGCCGACTTAAGTACAAGATAACTGACTCTTCTTACTGTCAATGTTTTGAACCATTCCTGTGACACTAGTTATAGATTCCGATGCTTCACTTCAGGTTTACTGTATCCCTTCGACCTTCTTACAGACGATGAAACAGTAATTGCATCGGAATTAAATAGAAAAGGCACAAGGCAGACTTCAGTACAAGAAAACTGACTCTTCTTACTGTCTATGTTTTGAACAATTTCTGTGACACTAGTTATAGATTATGATGCTTCATTTCAGGTTTACTGTATCCCTCTGACCTTCTTATTGACGATGAATCACAGAAATTACATCGGAATTAAATATAAAAGGCACAATGCCGATTTAAGTACAAGAAAACTGACTCTTCTTACTGTCTATGTTTTGAACCATTACTGTGACACTAGTTATAGAATCCGATGCTTCACTTCAGGTTCACTGTATCCCTCTGACCTTCTTTTTGGTGATGAAATAAAGAAATTGCATCGGAATTAAATACAAAAGGCACAATTCCGACTTAAGTACAAGAAAACTGACTCTTCTTACTGTCTATGTTTTGAACCATTCCTGTGCACTAGTTATAGATTCCGATGCTTCACTTCAGGTTTACTGTATCCCTCCGACCTTCTTATAGACGATGAAACATAGAAATTGCATCGGAATTAAATAGAAAAGTCACAATGCCGAATTAAGTACAAATAAACTGACTCCTCTTACTGTCTATGTTTTGAACCATTCCTGTGACACTAGTTATAGATTCCGATGCTCCACTTCAGGTTTACTGTATCCCTCTGACCTTCTTATTGATGATGAAACACTGAAATTGCATCGGAATTAAATACAAGATGCACAGTGCCGACTTAAGTACAAGAAAACTGACTCTTCTTACTGTCTATGTTATGAACCATTCCTGTGACACTTGTTATAGATTCCGATGCTTCACTTCAGTTTTACCGTATGCCTCCGACCTTCTTATTGACGATGAAACACTGAAATTGCATCGGAATTAAATACAAAATGCACAGTGCCGACTTAATTACAAGAAAACTGACCCTTCTTACTGTCTATGTTTTGAACCATGCCTGTGACACTAGTTATAGATTCCGATGCTTCACTTCAGGTTTACTGTATCCCTCCGACCTTCTTATAGACGATGAAACATAGAAATTGCATCGGAATTAAATAGAAAATGCACAATGCCGCCTTAAGTACAAGTAAACTGACTCCTCTTACTGTCTATGTTTTGAACCACTCCTGTGACACTAGTAATAGATTCCGATGCTCCACTTCAGGTTTACTGTATCCCTCTTACCTTCTTATTGATGATGAAACACTGAAATTGCATCGGAATTAATTACAAAATGCACAGTGCCGACTTAAGTACAAGAAAACTGACTCTTCTTACTGTCTATGTTTTGAACCATTCCTGTGACACTTGTTATAGTTTCCGATGCTTCAATTCAGTTTTACTGTATGCCTCTGACCTTCTTATTGACGATGAAACACAGAAATTGCATCGGAATTAAATACAAACATCACAATGCCGACTTAAGTACAAGAAAACTGACTCTTCTTACTGTCTATGTTTTGAACCATTCCTGTGCACTAGTTAAAGAATCTGATGCTTCACTCCAGGTTTACTGTATCCCTCTGACCTTCTTATTGACGATGAAACACGGAAATTGCGTCGGAATTAAATAGAAAAGTCACAATGCCGACTTAAGTACAAGGAAACTGACTCTTCTTACTGTCTATGTCTTGAACCATTCCTGTGACACAAGTTATAGATTCCGATGCTTCACTTTAGGTTTACTGTATCCCTGTGACCTTCTTATTGGCGATGAAAAACAGATATTGCATCGGAAATAAATACAAAGGGCACAATGCCGACCTAATTACAAGAAAAATGACTCTCCTTACTGTCTATGTTTTGAACCATACCTGTGACACTAGTTACAGATTCCGATGCTTCACTTCAGGTTTACTGTATACCTCTGACCTTCTTATTGACGATGAATCACAGAAATTGCTTCGGAATTAAATACAAAAGGCACAATGCTGACTTAAGTACAAGAAAAATGACTCTTCTTACTGTCTATGTTTGAACCATTCATGTGACACTAGTTATAGATTCCGATGCTTCACTTCAAGTATACTGTATCCCTCTGACCTTCTTATTGACGATGAAACACAGAAATTGCATCGGAATTAAATACAAAAGGCACAAGGCCGACTTCAGTACAAGAAAAGTGACTCTTCTTACTGTCTATGTTTTGAACCATTCCTGTGACGCTAGTTATAGATTCCGATGCTTCACTTCAGGTTTACTGCATCCCTCTTACCTTCTTATAGACGATGTAACACAGAAATTGCATCGGTCTTAAATACATAGGCGCTATGCCGTCTCAAGAACAAGAATACAGGCTTTTATTACTGTCTATGTTTGAATCATTCCTGTGACACTAGTTATAGGTTCCGATTCTTCACTTCAGGTTTACTGTATCCCTTGGACCTTCTTATTGACGATGAAACACAGAAATTGCATCGGAAGTAATAGAAAAGGCACAATGCCGACTTTACAAACAGACTGACTCATCTTACTGTCATGTTTTGAATCATTCCTTTGACACTAGTTATAGATTCCGATGCTTCACTTCAGGTTTACTGTATCCCTCTGACCTTCTTATTGACGATTAAACGCAGAAATTGCATCGGAATTAAATGCAAAAGGCACAATGCCGACTCAAGTACAAGAAGGCTGGCTCTTCTCACTGCCTGTGCTTTGAACCTTTCTTGTGTTACCGGTTTTAGATTCCGATGCTTCGCTTCAGGTTTACTATATCCCATGGATCTTTTTATTGACGTAGAAACACAGAAATTGCATCGGAATTAAAGAGAAAAGGCACAATGTCGACTTAAGTACAAGAAAACTGAATCTTCTTACTGCCTATATTTTGAACCATTCCTGTGACACCTGTTATAGATTCCGATGCTTCACTTCAGGTTTACCGTATCCCTCTGACCTTCTTATTGACGATGAAACACAGAAATTGCATCGGAATTAAATACAAAAGGCACTTTGCCGACTCAAGAACAAGAAGACTGGCTCTTCTTACTGTTTACGTTTTGAAGCTTTCCTGTGAGACCGGTTGTAGATTCCAATGCTTCACTTTAGGTTTACTGTATCCCTTCTACCTTCGTATTGACGACGAAACACAGAATTTGAATCAGAATTAAATAGAAAATTCACAATGCTGAGTTAAGTACAAGAAAACTAACTCTTCTTACCGTCTATGATTTGAACCTTTCCTGTGAGACCAGTTTTAGATTCCGATGCTTTACTTCAGGTTTACTGAAACCCTCTGACCTTCGTGTTGATGATGAAACACAGAAATTGCATCGGAATTAAATACAAAAGGCACATTGCCGAATTTAGTACAAGAAGACTGACTCTTCCTACTGTCTGTGATTTGAACCACTCCTGTGACACTAGTTATAGATTCCGATGCTTCACTTCGGTTTACTGTATCCCTTGGACTTTCTTATTGACGATGAAACACGAAAATTGCATCGGTATTAAATATAAAAGTCACATTGCCGACTTAAGTGCAAGAAGACTGACTCTTCATACTGTCTATGTTTTGAACCATTCCTGTGACACTAGTTATAGATTGCGATGCTTCACCTCAGGTTTACTGTATCCCTCTGACCTTCTTATTAACGATGAAACACAGAAATTGCAGCGAAATTAATTACAAAAGGCACAATGCCGAATCGAGTTCAAGAAGACTGGCTCTTCTTACTGTCTATGTTTTGAACCTTTCCTGTGAGACCGGTTTTAGATTCCGATGCTTCACTTCCGGTTTACTGTATCCCTTGGACCTTCTTACTGACGACAAAACATAGAAATTGCATCGGAATTAAATAGAAAAGGCACACTGCCGACTTAAGCCCAAGAAGACTGACTCTTCTTACTGACTATGTTGTGAACATTTTCTGTGAGACCAGTTTTAGATTCCGGTGTTTCACTATATGTTTACTGTATCCCTCTGATCTTCTTATTGACGATGAAACGCAGAAATTGCATCGGAATTAAATGGAAAAGGCACAATGCCGATTTAAGTACAAGAAAACTGACTCCTCTTACTGTCTATCATTTGAAGCATTCCCGTGACACTAGTTATAGATTCCGATGAATCACTTCAGGTATACTGTATCCCTCTGACCTTCTTATTGACGATGAAACACAGAAATTGCATCGGAAATAAATACAAAAGCTCAATGCCGAATTAAGTACAAGGGAACTACTCTTCCTACTGTCTATGATTTGAACCATTCCTGTGACACTAGTTGTAGATTCCGATGCTTCACTTTGGTTTTACTGTATCCCACTGACCTTCTTATTGACGATGAAACACAGAAATTGCATCGGATTTAATTACAAAAGGCACAATGCCGACTCATGTACAAGAAGACTGGCTCTTCTTACTGTCTATGTTTTGAACCATTCCTGTGACACTAGTTATAGATTCCGATGCTTCACTTCAGGTTTACTGTATCCCTCTGACCTTCTTATTGACGATGACACACAGAAATTGCATCGGAATTAAATACATAGGCACAATGCCGACTTAAGTACAAGGAGACTGACTCTTCTTACTGTATATGTTTTGAACCATTCCTGCGACACAAGTTATAGATTCCGATGCTTCACTTCAGGTTTACTGTATCCCTCTGACCTTCTTATTGACGATGAAACACAGAAATTGCATCGGAAATAAATACAAAAGCACAATGCCGAATTAAGTACAAGGGAACTACTCTTCCTACTGTCTATGATTTGAACCATTCCTGTGACACTAGTTGTAGATTCCGATGCTTCACTTTGGTTTTACTGTATCCAACTGACCTTCTTATTGACGATGAAACACAGAAATTGCATCGGAATTAATTACAAAAGGCACAATGCCGACTCAAGTACAAGAAGACTGGCTCTTCATACTGTCTATGTTTTGAACCATTCCTGTGACGCTAGTTATAGATTCCGAAGCTTCACTTCAGGCTTACTGTATCCCTTGGACCTTCTTATTGACGTCGAAACACAGATATTGCATCGGAATTAAATGGAAAAGGCACAATGCCGACATAAGTACAAGAAAACTGACTCTTCTTACTGTCTATGATTTGAAGCATTACCGTGACACTAGTTACAGATTCCGATGATTCACTTCCGGTTTACTGTATCCCTCTGACCTTCTTATTGAAGATGAAACACAGAAATTGCATCGGAATTAAATACAAAAGCACAATGCCGAATTAAGTACATGAGAACTAGTCTTCCTACTGTCTATGTTTTGAACCATTCCTGTGACACTAGTTGTAGATACCGATGCTTCACTTCGGGTTTACTGTATCCCACTGACCTTATTGACGATGAAACACAGAAATTGCATCGGAATTAAATACAAAAGGCACAATGCCGACCCAAGTACAAGAAGACTGGCTCTTCTTACTGTCTATGGTTTGAACCATTAATGTGACACTAGTTATAGATTCCGATGCTTCACTTTAGGTTTACTGTATCTCTCTGACCTTCGTATTGACGATGAAACACAGAAATTGCATCAGAATTAAATACATAGGCACAATGCCGACTGAAGTCCAAGAAGACTGACTCTTCTTACTGTCTATGTTTTGAACCATTCCCGTGACACGAGTTATAGATTCCGATGCTTTACTTCAGGTTTACTGTAACCCTCTGACCTTCATATTGACGATGAATTACAGAAATTGCATCGGAAATAAATACAAAAGGCACAATGCCGACATAAGTACAAGAAGACTGACTCTTCTTACTGACTATCCTTTGAACATTT
Source organism: Schistocerca piceifrons (assembly GCF_021461385.2). NCBI lineage: Eukaryota > Metazoa > Arthropoda > Insecta > Orthoptera > Acrididae > Schistocerca > Schistocerca piceifrons. Next base: position 30,261 of record NW_025728800.1, on the reverse strand, counting down.
CCTGTGAGACCAGTTTTAGATTCAGATGCATCACTATATGTTTACTGTATCCCTTGGACCTTCTTATTGACGATTAAACACAGAAACTGCTTCGGAATGAAATACAAAAGGCACAATGCCGACTTAAGAACAAGAAGACTGACACTTCTTACTGGCTATGTTTTGAACATTTCCTGTCAGACCAGTTTTAGATTCCGATGCCTCACTATATGTTTACTGTATCCCTTGGACCTTCTTATTGACGATTAAACACAGAAATTGCATTGGTATTAAATATAAAAGTCACATTGCCGACTTAAGTACAAGAAGACTGACTCTTCTTACTGTCTATGTTTTGAACCATTCCTGTGACACTAGTTATAGATTAAGATGCTTCACTTCAGGTTTACTGTATCCCTCTGAACTTCTTATTGACGATGATACACAGAAATGGCATTGGAATTAAATAGAAAAGGCACAATGCCGACTTAAGCATAAGAAAACTGACTCTTCTTACTGTCTATATTTTGAAGCATTCCCGTGACACTAGTTATAGTTTCCGATGATTCACTTCAGGTTTGCTGTATCCCTCTGACCTTCTTATTGACGATGAAACACAGAAACTGCATCGGAATTAAATACAAAGGCACAATGCCGAATTAAGTACAAGAGAACTACTCTTCCTACTGTCTATGTTTTGAACCATTTCTGTGACACTAGTAGTACATTCCGATACTTCACTTCGGGTTTACTGTATCCCTCTGACGCTCTTATTGACGATGAAACACAGAAATTGCATCGAAATTAATTACAAAAGGCACAATGCCGAATCGAGTTCAAGAAGACTGGCTCTTCTTACGGTCTACGTTTTGTACCTTTCCTGTGGGACCGGTTTTAGATTCCGATGCTTCACTTCTGGTTTACTGTCTCCCTTGGACCATCTTACTGACGACAAAACACATAAATTGCATCGGAATTAAATAGAAAAGGCACAATGCCGTCTTAAGTACAGAAAAACTGACTCTTCTTACTGTCTGCGTTTTGAATTATTCTTGTGACGCTAGTTATAGATTCCGAAGCTTCACTTCAGGTTTACTGTATCCCTTGGACCTTCTTATTGACGTCGAAACACAGATATTGCATCGGAATTAAAGAGAAAAGGCACAATGCCGACTTAAGTACAAGAAAACTGACTCTTCTTACTGGCTATGTCTTGAACATTTCCTGTCAGACCAGTTTTAGATTCCGATGCTTCACTATATGTTTACTGTCTCCCTCTGACCTTATTATTGACGATTAAACACAGAACTTGCATCGGTATTAAATATAAAAGTCACATTGCCGACTTAAGTACAAGAAGACAGACTCTTCTTACTGTCTACGATTTGAACCATTCCTGTGACACTAGTTATAGATTCCGATGCTTCACTTCAGGTTTACTGTATCCCTCTGAACTTCTTATTGACGATGAAACACTGAAATTGCATCGGAATTAAATAGAAAAGGCACAATGCCGACTTAAGTACAAGAAAACTGACTCTTCTTACTGCCTATGATTTGAAGCATTACCGTGACACTAGTTACAGATTCCGATGATTCACTTCCGGTTTACTGTATCCCTCTGACCTTCTTATTGACGATGAAACACAGAAATTGCATCGGAATTAAATACAAAAGCACAATGCCGTATTAAGTACAAGAGAACTAGTCTTCCTACTGTCTATGTTTTGAACCATTCCTGTGACACTAGTTGTAGATACCGATGCTTCACTTCGGGTTTACTGTATCCCACTGACCTTATTGACGATGAAACACAGAAATTGCATCGGAATTAAATACAAAAGGCACAATGCCGACTCAAGTACAAGAAGACTGGCTCTTCTTACTGTCTGTGGTTTGAACCATTAATGTGACACTAGTTATAGATTCCGATGCTTCACTTTAGGTTTACTGTATCTCTCTGACCTTCGTATTGACGATGAAACACAGAAATTGCATCAGAATTAAATACATAGGCACAATGCCGACTGAAGTCCAAGAAGACTGACTCTTCTTACTGTCTATGTTTTGAACCATTCCCGTGACACGAGTTATAGATTCCGATGCTTTACTTCAGGTTTACTGTAACCCTCTGACTTCATATTGACGATGAAACACAGAAATTGCATCGGAATTAAATACAAAAGGCACAATGCCGACTCAAGTACAAGAAGACTGGCTCTTCTTACTGTCTATGGTTTGAACCATTAATGTGACACTAGTTATAGATTCCGATGCTTCACTTTAGGTTCACTGTATATCTCTGACCTTCGTATTGACGATTAAACACAGAAATTGCATCAGAATTAAATACATAGGCACAATGTCGACTGAAGTACAAGAAGACTGACTCTTCTTACTGTCTATGTTTTGAACCATTCCCGTGACACTAGTTATAGATTCCGATGCTTCACTTCAGGTTTACTGTAACCCTCTGACCTTCATATTGACGATGAATTACAGAAATTGCATCGGAAATAAATACAAAAGGCACAATGCCGACATAAGTACAAGAAGACTGACTCTTCTTACTGACTATCCTTTGAACATTTCCTGTGAGACCAGTTTTAGATTCAGATGCATCACTATATGTTTACTGTATCCCTTGGACCTTCTTATTGACGATTATACACAGAAATTGCTTCGGAATGAAATACAAAAGGCACAATGCCGACTTAAGAACAAGAAGACTGACACTTCTTACTGGCTATGTTTTGAACATTTCCTGTCAGACCAGTTTTAGATTCCGATGCCTCACTATATGTTTACTGTATCCCTTGGACCTTCTTATTGACGATTAAACACAGAAATTGCATTGGTATTAAATATAAAAGTCACATTGCCGACTTAAGTACAAGAAGACTGACTCTTCTTACTGTCTATCTTTTGAACCATTCCTGTGACACTAGTTATAGATTAAGATGCTTCACTTCAGGTTTACTGTATCCCTCTGAACTTCTTATTGACGTTGATACACAGAAATGGCATTGGAATTAAATAGAAAAGGCACAATGCCGACTTAAGCATAAGAAAACTGACTCTTCTTACTGTCTATATTTTGAAGCATTCCCGTGACACTAGTTATAGTTTCCGATGATTCACTTCAGGTTTGCTGTATCCCTCTGACCTTCTTATTGACGATGAAACACAGAAATTGCATCGGAATTAAATACAAAGGCACAATGCCGAATTAAGTACAAGAGAACTACTCTTCCTACTGTCTATGTTTTGAACCATTCCTGTGACACTAGTAGTACATTCCGATACTTCACTTCGGGTTTACTGTATCCCTCTGACGCTCTTATTGACGATGAAACACAGAAATTGCATCGAAATTAATTACAAAAGGCACAATGCCGAATCGAGTTCAAGAAGACTGGCTCTTCTTACGGTCTACGTTTTGTACCTTTCCTGTGGGACCGGTTTTAGATTCCGATGCTTCACTTCTGGTTTACTGTCTCCCTTGGACCATCTTACTGACGACAAAACACATAAATTGCATCGGAATTAAATAGAAAAGGCACAATGCCGTCTTAAGTACAGAAAAACTGACTCTTCTTACTGTCTGCGTTTTGAATTATTCTTGTGACGCTAGTTATAGATTCCGAAGCTTCACTTCAGGTTTACTGTATCCCTTGGACCTTCTTATTGACGTCGAAACACAGATATTGCATCGGAATTAAAGAGAAAAGGCACAATGCCGACTTAAGTACAATTAAACTGACTCTTCTTACTGGCTATGTTTTGAACATTTCCTGTCAGACCAGTTTTAGATTCCGATGCTTCACTATATGTTTACTGTCTCCCTCTGACCTTATTATTGACGATTAAACACAGAACTTGCATCGGTATTAAATATAAAAGTCACATTGCCGACTTAAGTACAAGAAGACAGACTCTTCTTACTGTCTACGTTTTGAACCATTCCTGTGACACTAGTTATAGATTCCGATGCTTCACTTCAGGTTTACTGTATCCCTCTGAACTTCTTATTGACGATGAAACACTGAAATTGCATCGGAATTAAATAGAAAAGGCACAATGCCGACTTAAGTACAAGAAAACTGACTCTTCTGACTGCCTATGATTTGAAGCATTACCGTGACACTAGTTACAGATTCCGATGATTCACTTCCGGTTTACTGTATCCCTCTGACCTTCTTATTTACGATGAAACACAGAAATTGCATCGGAATTAAATACAAAAGCACAATGCCGTATTAAGTACAAGAGAACTAGTCTTCCTACTGTCTATGTTTTGAACCATTCCTGTGACACTAGTTGTAGATACCGATGCTTCACTTCGGGTATACTGTATCCCACTGACCTTATTGACGATGAAACACAGAAATTGCATCGGAATTAAATACAAAAGGCACAATGCCGACTCAAGTACAAGAAGACTGGCTCTTCTTACTGTCTGTGGTTTGAACCATTAATGTGACACTAGTTATAGATTCCGATGCTTCACTTTAGGTTTACTGTATCTCTCTGACCTTCGTATTGACGATGAAACACAGAAATTGCATCAGAATTAAATACATAGGCACAATGCCGACTGAAGTCCAAGAAGACTGACTCTTCTTACTGTCTATGTTTTGAACCATTCCCGTGACACGAGTTATAGATTCCGATGCTTTACTTCAGGTTTACTGTAACCCTCTGACCTTCATATTGACGATGAAACACAGAAATTGCATCGGAATTAAATACAAAAGGCACAATGCCGACTCAAGTACAAGAAGACTGGCTCTTCTTACTGTCTATGGTTTGAACCATTAATGTGACACTAGTTATAGATTCCGATGCTTCACTTTAGGTTCACTGTATATCTCTGACCTTCGTATTGACGATGAAACACAGAAATTGCATCAGAATTAAATACATAGGCACAATGCCGACTGAAGTACAAGAAGACTGACTCTTCTTACTGTCTATGTTTTGAACCATTCCCGTGACTCTAGTTATAGATTCCGATGCTTTACTTCAGGTTTACTGTAACCCTCTGACCTTCTTATTGACGATGAAACACAGAAATTGCATCGGAACTAAATACAAGAAGCACAACGCCGAATTAAGTACAAGAAAACTGACTCTTCTTACTGTCTATGTTTCGAACCATTCCTGTGACACAAGTTACAGTTTCCGATGCTTCACTTCAGGTTTACTGTAGCCCTCTGACCTTCTTATTGACGATGGAACACAGAAATTGCATCGGAATTAAATACAAAAGGCACAATGCCGACTTAAGTACAAGAAGACTGACTCTTCCTACTGTCTATGTTTTGAACCATTCCTGTGACACTAGTTATAGATTCCGATGCTTCACTTCAGGTTTACTGTATCCCTTGGACCATCTTATTGACGATAAAACGCGAGAATTGCATCGGTATTAAATATAAAAGTCACATTGCCGACATAAGTACAAGAAGACTGACACTTCTTACAATCTATGTTTTGAACCATTCCTGTGACACTAGTTACAGATTGCGATGCTTCACGACAGGTTTACTGTATCCCTCTGACCTTGTTATTGACGATGAAACACAGACATTGCATCGAAATTAATTACAAAAGGCACAATGCCAAATCGAGTTCAAGAAAACTGACTCTTCTTACAGTCTATGTTTTGAACCATTCCTGTGACACAAGTTACAGATTCCAATGCTTCACTTCAGGTTTACTGTAGCCCTCTGACCTTCTTATTGACGATGAAACACAGATATTGCATCGGAATTTAATACAAAAATCACAATGCCGACTTAAGTACAAGAAGACTGACTCTTCTTACAGTCTATGTTTTGAACCATTCCTGTGACACTAGTTACAGATTGCGATGCTTCACCTCAGGTTTACTGTATCCCTCTGACCTTCTTATTGACGATGAAACACGGAAATTGCATCGGTAATAAATACAAAAGGCACAACGCCGACTTAAGTACAAGAAAACTGACTCTTCTTACTGTGTATGTTTTCAACCATTCCTGTGACACTAGTTATAGATTCCGATGCTTTTGTTTAGGTATACTGTTACCCCCTGACCTTCTTATTGATGATGAAACACAGAAATTGCATCGGTAATAAATACAAAAGGCACAACGCCGACATAAGTACAAAAAGACTGGCTCTTCTTACTGTCTATGATTTGAAACTTTCCTGTGAGACTGGTTTTAGATTCCGATGTTTCACTTCAGGTTTACTGTTTCCCTTTTATCTTCTTATTGACGACGAAACAGAGAATTTGCATCATAATTAAATAGAACAGGCACAATGCCGACTTAAGTACAAGAAAACTGACTCTTCTTACTGTCTATGTTTTGAACCATTCTTGTGACACTAGTTACACATTCCGATGCTTCACTTCAGGTGTACTGTTTCCCTCTGACCTTCTTATTGACGATGAAACACAGAATTTGCAGCGGAAGTAAATACAAAAGGCAAAATGCCGACTTAAGTACAAGAAAACTGACTCTTTTTACTGTCTTTGTTTTGAACCATTCCTGTGACACTAGTAATAGATTTCGATGCTTCACTTCAGGTTTACTGTATCCCTCTGACCTTCTTACTGACGATGAAACGCAGAAATTGCATCGGCATTAAAATAAAAAAGGCACAGTGCCGACCTAAGTACAAGAAATCTGACTCTTCTTACTGTCTATGATTTTGAACCATTCCTGTGACACTAGTTATCGATTCCGATGCTTCACTTCAGTTTAACCGTATCGCTCTGACCTTCTTATTCACGATGAAACACATATATTGCATCTTAAGTAAATACAAAAGGCACAATGCCGAATTAAGTACAAGAAAACTGACTCTTCTTACTGTCTATGTTTTGAGCCATTCCTGTGACACTAGTTATAGATTCCGATGCTTCACTTCAGGTTTACTGTATCCCTCTGACCTTCTTATTGACGATGAAACACACAAATTGCATCGGAATTAAATACAAAAGTCACAATGCCGACTCAAGTACAAGAGGACTGGCTCTTATTACTGTCTATGCTTTGAACCATTCCTGTGACACTAGTGATAGTTTCCGATGCTTCACTTTAGGGTTACTGTATCCCTCTGACCTTCTTATTGACGATGAAACACAGAAATTGCATCGGATTTAAATTCAAAAGGCACAATGCCGAATCAAGTACAAGAAGACTGGCTCTTCCTACTGTCTATGTTTTGATCCATTCCTGTGACACTAGTTATAGATTCCGATGCTTCACTTCAGGTTTACTGTATCCCTCTGACCTTCTTATTGACGATGAAACACAGAAATTGCATCAGAATTAAATAGAAAAAGCACAATTCCGACTTAAGTACAAGAAAACTGACTCTTATTACTGACTATGTATTGGCCCATTCCCGTGACACTAGTTATAGATTCCGATGCTTCTCTTCAGGTTTACTGTATTCCTCTGACCTTCTTATTGACGATGAAACACAGAAATTGCTTTGGAATTAAATACAAGATCACAATGCCTACTTAAGTACAAGAGAACTGTCTCTTCTTACTGTCTATGTTTTGAACCATTCCTGTGACACTAGTTCTAGATTCCGATGCTTCACTTAAGGTTTACTGTATCCCTCTGACCTTCTTATTGACGATGAAACACAGATATTGCATCGGAATTAAATACAAAAGGCACAATGCCGACTTAAGTTCAAGAAAACTGACTCTTCTTACTGTCTATGTTTTAAACAATTCATGTGACACTTGTTATAGATTCCGATGCTTCACTTCAAGTTTACTGTATCCCTTTGACCCTCTTATTGACGATGAAACACAGAAATTGCATCGGAATTAAATACAAAAGGCACAACGCCGACTTAAGTACAAGAAAACTGACTCTTCTTACTGTCTATGATTTGAACCATTCCTGTGACACTAGTTATTGATTCCGATGCTTCATTTCAGGTTTACTGTATCCCTTTGGCCTTCTTATTGGCGATGAAACACAGGAATTGAATCAGAATTAAATAGAAAAGGCACAATGCTGACTTAAGTACAAGAAGACTGACTCTTATTACTGACTATGTTTTGAACCATTCCTGTGGCACTAGTTATATTTTCCGATGCTTCACTTCAGGTTAACAGTATCCCTCTGACCTTCTTATTGACGATGAAACACAGAAATTGCTTTGGAATTAAATACAAGATCACAATGCCGACTTAAGTACAAGAGAACTGTCTCTTCTTACTGTCTATGTTTTGAACCATTCCTGTGACACTAGTTATAGATTCCATTGCTTCATTTGAGGTTTACTGTATCCCTTTGGCCTCCTTATTGACGATGAGACACAGGAATTGAATCAGAATTAAACAGAAAAGGCACAATGCTGACTTAAGTACAAGAAGACTGACTCTTATTACTGACTATGTTTTAAACCATTCCTGTGACACTAGTTATATTTTCCGATGCTTCACTTCAGGTTAACTGTATCCCTCTGACCTTCTTATTGACGATGTAACACAAAAATTGCATCGGTCTTAAATACATAGGCGCAATGCCGACTCAAGAACAAGAAGACTGGCTCTTATTACTGTCTATGTCGGAATCATTCCTGTGACACTAGATATAGATTCCGATGCCTCACTTCAGGTTTACTGTATCCCTCTGACCTTCGTATTGACGATGAAACACAGAAATTGCATCAGAATTAAATACAAAAGTCACAATGCCGACTCAAGTACAAGAAGACAGATTCTTCCTCTGTCAATGCTTTAAACCATTCCAGTGACACTAGTTATAGATTCCGATGCTTCACTTCTAGTTTACTGTATCCCTTGACCCTTCTTATTGACGATGAAACAAGAAAATAGAATCGGTATTAAATATAAAAGTCACATTGCCGACTTAAGTACAAGAAGACTGACACTTCTTACTGTCTATGTTTTGAACCATTCCAGTGACACTAGTTATAGATTGCGATGCTTCACCTCAGGTTTACTGTATCCCTCTGACTATCTTATTGACGATGAAACACATAAATTGCATCGGATGTAACTACAAAAGGCACAATGCCGAATCGAGTTCAAGAAGACTGGCTCTTCTTACTGTCTATGTTTTGAACCATTCCTGTGACACTAGTTATATTTTCCGATGCTTCACCTCAGGTTAACTGTATCCCTCTGACCTTCTTATTGCCGATGAAACACAGAAATTGAATCGGAAGTAATAGAAAAGGCACAATGCCGACTTTACAAGAAGACTGACTCATCTTACTGTCTATGTTTTGAATCATTCCTTTTACACTAGTTATAGATTCCGATGCTTCACTTCAGGTTTACTGTATCCCTCTGACCTTCGTATTGACGATTAAACACAGAATTTGCATCGGAATTAAATACAAAAGGCACAATGCCGACTCAAGTACAAGAAGACTGGCTCTTCTTACTGCCTGTGTTTTGAACCTTTCCTGTGTTACCGGTTTTAGATTCCGATGCTTCACTTCAGGTTTACTATATCCCATGGTCCTTTTTATTGACGTCGAAACACAGAAATTGCATCGGAATTAAAGGGAAAAGGCACAATGACGACTTAAGTACAAGAAAACTGAATCTTCTTACTGTCTATATTTTGAACCATTCCTGTGACACCTGTTATAGAATCCGATGCTTCAGTTCAGGTTTACTGTATCCCTCTGACCTTCTTATTGACGATGAAACACAGAAATTGCATCGGAATTAAATACAAGAATCACATTGCCGACTCAAGTACAAGAAGACTGGCTCTTCTTACTATCTACGTTTTGAAGCTTTCCTGTGAGACCGGTTTTAGATTCCAATGCTTCACTTTAGGTTCACTGTATTCCTTGGACCTTCTTATTGACGACGAAACACAGAATTTGAATCAGAATTAAATAGAAAAGGCACAATGCTGAGTTAAGTACAAGAAAACTAACTCTTCTTACAGTCTATGATTTGAACCTTTTCTGTGAGACCAGTTTTAGATTCCGATGCTTTACTTCTGGCTTACTGTAACCCTCTGACCTTCTTATTGACGATGAAACACACAAGTTGCATCGGAATTAAATACAAAAGCACAATGCCGAATTAAGTACAAGAAGACTGACTCTTCCTACTGTCTATGTTTTGAACCACTCCTGTGACACTAGTTATAGATTCCGATGCTTCACTTCGGGTTTACTGTATCCCTTGGACTTTCTTACTGACGATGAAACACGAAAATTGCATCGGTATTAAATATAAAAGTCACATTGCCGACTTAAGTACAAGAAGACTGACACTTCTTACTGTCTATGTTTTGAACCATTCCAGTGACACTAGTTATAGATTGCGATGCTTCACTTCCGGTTTACTGTATCCGTTGGACATTTTTATTGACGATGAGACACGAAAATTGCATCGGTATTAAATACAAAAGGCACAATGCCGACTTAAGTACAAGAAGACTGACTCTTATTACAGTCTATGTTTTGAACGATTCCTGTGACACTAGTTATAGATTCCGATGCTTCACTTCTGGTTTACTGTATGCCTCTGACCTTCTTGTTGACGATGAAACACAGAAATTGCATCGGAATTAAATACATAGGCACAATTCCGACTCAAGTACAAGAAGACTGGCTCATCTTACTGTCTATGATTTGAACCATTCCTGTGACACTAGTTATATATTCCGATGCTTCACTTCAGGTTAACTGTATCCCTCCGACATTCTTATTGACTTAGAAACACAGTAATTGCATCGGAATTAAATAGAAAAGGCAAAATGCCGACCTAAGTACAAGAAAACTGACTCTTCTTACTGTCTATGTTTTGAAAAATTCCTGTGACTCTAGTTATAGATTCCGATGCTTCACTTAAGGTTTACTGTAACCCTCGGACATTCTTATTGACGATGAAACACAGAAATTGCATTGATATTAAATACAAAAGGCACAATGCCGAATTAAGTACAAGAAAAATGACTCCTCTTACTGTCTATGTTTTGAACCATTCCTGTGACACTAGTTATAGATTCCGATGCTTCACTTCAGGTTTACTGTATCCCTCTGACCTTCTTATGGACGATGAAACACAGAAATTGCATTGGAATAAAATAGAAAAGGCACAATGCCGATTTAAGTACATGAAGACTGAATCTTCTTACTGTCTATGTTTTGAACCATTCTTGTGACACTAGTTATAGATTCCGATGCTTCACTTTAGGTTTACTGTATCCCTCTGACCTTCTTATTGACGATTAAACACAGAAATTGCATCGGAATTAAATGCAAAAGGCACAATGCCGACTCAAGTACAAGAAGGCTGGCTCTTCTTACTGCCTGTGTTTTGAACCTTTCCTGTGTTACCGGTTTTAGATTCCGATGCTTCACTTCAGGTTTACTATATCCCATGGACCTTTTTATTGACGTCGGAACACAGAAATTGCATCGGAATTAAAGAGAAAAGGCACAATGTCGACTTAAGTACAAGAAAACTTAATCTTCTTACTGCCTATATTATGAACCATTCCTGTGACACCTGTTATAGATTCCGATGCTTCACTTCAGGTTTACCGTATCCCTCTGACCTTCTTATTGACGATGAAACACAGAAATTGCATCGGAATTAAATACAAAAGGCACTTTGCCGACTCAAGTACAAGAAGACTGGCTCTTCTTACTGTTTACGTTTTGAAGCTTTCCTGTGAGAGCGGTTTTAGATTCCAATGCTTCACTTTAGGTTTACTGTATCCCTTCTACCTTCTTATTGACGACGAAACACAGAATTTGAATCAGAATAAAATAGAAAATTCACAATGCTGAGTTATGTACAAGAAAACTAACTCTTCTTACCGTCTATGATTTGAACCTTTCCTGTGAGACCAGTTTTAGATTCCGATGCTTTACTTCAGGTTTACTGTAACCCTCTGACCTTCTTGTTGAAGATGAAACACAGAAATTGCATCGGAATTAAATACAAAAGGCACATTGCCGAATTAAGTACAAGAAGACTGACTCTTCCTACTGTCTATGTTTTGAACCACTCCTGTGACACTAGTTATAGATTCCGATGCTTCACTTCGGTTTCCTGTATCCCTTGGACTTTCTTATTGACGATGAAACACGAAAATTGCATCGGTATTAAATATAAAAGTCACATTGCTGACTTCAGTACAAGAAGACTGACTCTTCTTACTGTCTATGTTTTGAACCATTCCTGTGACACTAGTTATAGATTGCGATGCTTCACCTCAGGTTTACTGTATCCCTCTGACCTTCTTATTGACGATGAAACACAGAAATTGCACCGAAATTAATTACAAAAGGCACAATACCGAATCGAGTTCAAGAAGATTGGCTCTTCTTACTGTCTATGATTTGAACCTTTCCTGTGAGACTGGTTTTAGATTCCGATGCTTCACTTCCGGTTTACTGTATCCCTTGGACCTTCTTACTGACGACAAAACATAGAAATTGCATCGGAATTAAATAGAAAAGGCACACTGCCGACTTAAGCCCAAGAAGACTGACTCTTCTTACTGACTATGTTGTGAACATTTTCTGTGAGACCTGTTTTAGATTCCGGTGCTTCACTATATGTTTACTGTATCCCTCTCATCTTCTTATTGACGATGAAACGCAGAAATTGCATCGGAATTAAATGGAAAAGCACAATGCCGAATTAAGTACAAGAGAACTACTCTTCCTACTTTCTATGATTTGAACCATTCCTGTGACACTAGTTGTAGATTCCGATGCTTCACTTTGGCTTTACTGTATCCCACTGACCTTCTTATTGACGATGAAACACAGAAATTGCATCGGAAATAAATACAGAAGCACAATGCCGAATTAAGTACAAGAGAACTACTCTTCCTACTGTCTATGATTTGAACCATTCCTGTGACACTAGTTGTAGATTCCGATGCTTCACTTTGGTATTACTGTATCCCACTGACCTTCTTATTGACGATGAAACACAGAAATTGCATCGGAATTAATTACAAAGGGCACAATGCCGACTCATGTACAAGAAGACTGGCTCTTCTTACTGTCTATGATTTGAACCATTCCTGTGACACTAGTTATAGATTCCGATGCTTCACTTCAGGTTTACTGTATCGCTAGGACCTTCTTATTGACGATTAAACACAGAAATTGCATCGGAAATAAATGCAAAAGGCACAATGACGACTTAAGTACAAGAAAACTGACTCCTCTTACTGGCTATCATTTGAAGTATTCCCGAGACACTAGTTATAGTTTCCGATGATTCACTTCAGGTTTACTGTATCCCTCTGAAATTCTTATTGCCGATGAAACACAGAAATTGCATCGGAAATAAATACAAAAGCACAATGCCGAATTAAGTACAAGAGAGCTACTCTTCCTACTGTCTATGATTTGAACCATTCCTGTGACACTAGTTGTAGATTCCGATGCTTCACTTTGGTTTTACTGTATCCCACTGACCTTCTTATTGACGATGAAACACAGAAATTGCATCGGAATTAATTACAAAAGGAACAATGCCGACTCATGTACAAGAAGACTGGCTCTTCTTACTGTCTATGTTTTGAACCATTCCTGTGACACTAGTTATAGATTCCGATGCTTCACTTCCGGTTTACTGTATCCCTTGGACCTTCTTACTGACGACAAAACATAGAAATTGCATCGGAATTAAATAGAAAAGGCACACTGCCGACTTAAGCCCAAGAAGACTGACTCTTCTTACTGACTATGTTGTGAACATTTTCTGTGAGACCTGTTTTAGATTCCGGTGCTTCACTATATGTTTACTGTATCCCTCTCATCTTCTTATTGACGATGAAACGCAGAAATTGCATCGGAATTAAATGGAAAAGCACAATGCCGAATTAAGTACAAGAGAACTACTCTTCCTACTTTCTATGATTTGAACCATTCCTGTGACACTAGTTGTAGATTCCGATGCTTCACTTTGGCTTTACTGTATCCCACTGACCTTCTTATTGACGATGAAACACAGAAATTGCATCGGAAATAAATACAGAAGCACAATGCCGAATTAAGTACAAGAGAACTACTCTTCCTACTGTCTATGATTTGAACCATTCCTGTGACACTAGTTGTAGATTCCGATGCTTCACTTTGGTTTTACTGTATCCCACTGACCTTCTTATTGACGATGAAACACAGAAATTGCATCGGAATTAATTACAAAGGGCACAATGCCGACTCATGTACAAGAAGACTGGCTCTTCTTACTGTCTATGATTTGAACCATTCCTGTGACACTAGTTGTAGATTCCGATGCTTCACTTCAGGTTTACTGTATCGCTAGGACCTTCTTATTGACGATTAAACACAGAAATTGCATCGGAAATAAATGCAAAAGGCACAATGACGACTTAAGTACAAGAAAACTGACTCCTCTTACTGGCTATCATTTGAAGTATTCCCGTGACACTAGTTATAGTTTCCGATGATTCACTTCAGGTTTACTGTATCCCTCTGAAATTCTTATTGCCGATGAAACACAGAAATTGCATCGGAAATAAATACAAAAGCACAATGCCGAATTAAGTACAAGAGAGCTACTCTTCCTACTGTCTATGATTTGAACCATTCCTGTGACACTAGTTGTAGATTCCGATGCTTCACTTTGGTTTTACTGTATCCCACTGACCTTCTTATTGACGATGAAACACAGAAATTGCATCGGAATTAATTACAAAAGGAACAATGCCGACTCATGTACAAGAAGACTGGCTCTTCTTACTGTCTATGTTTTGAACCATTCCTGTGACACTAGTTATAGATTCCGATGCTTCACTTCAGGTTTACTGTATCCCTCTGACATTCTTATTGACGATGAAACACAGAAATTGCATCGGAATTAAATACATAGGCACAATGCCGACTTATGTACAAGGAGACTGACACTTATTACTGTATATGCTTTGAACCATTCCCGTGACACTAGTTATAGATTCCGATGCTTTACTTCAGGTTTACTGCAACCCTCTGACCTTCTTATTGACGATGAACCACTGAAATTGCATCGGAATTAAATACAAAATGCACAATGCCGAATTAAGTACAAGAAAACTGACTCTTCTTACTGGCTATGTTTTGAACCATTCCTGTGACACAAGTTATAGATTCCGATGCTTCACTTCAGGTTTACTGTATCCCTCTGACCTTCTTATTGACGATGAAACACAGAAATTGCATCGGAATAAAACACAAAAGGCACAATGCCGACTTAGGTACAAGAAGACTGACTCTTCTTACTGTCTATGTTTTGAACCATTCCAGTGACACTAGTTATAGATTCCGATGCTTCACTTCAGGTTTACTGTATCCCTCTGAAGTTCTTATTGACAATGTAACACAGAAATTGCATCGGAATTAAATACATAGGCACAATGCAGACTCAAGTACAAGAAGACTGGCTCTTCTTACTGTCTATGGTTTGAACCATTCCTGTGAGACTAGTTATAGATTCCGATTCTTCACTTCAGGTTTACTGTATCCCTTGGACCTTTTTATTGACGTCGAAACACAGAAATTGCATCGGACTTAAAGATAAAAGGCACAATGTCGACTTAAGTAAAAGAAAACTGATTCTTCTTACTGTCTTTGTTTGAACCATTCCTGTGACACTAGTTACAGATTCCGTTGCTTCACTTCAGGTTTTTGTATCCCTCTGACCTCCTTATTGACGATGAATTACAGAAATTGCATCGGAAATAAATACAAAAGGCACAATGCCGACATAAGTACAAGAAGACTGACTCTTCTTACTGACTATCATTTGAACATTTCCTGTGAGACCAGTTTTAGATTCAGATGCATCACTATATGTTTACTGTATCCCTTGGACCTTCTTATTGACGATTAAACACAGAAATTGCATCGGAATGAAATACAAAAGGCACAATGCCGACTTAAGAACAAGAAGACTGACACTTCTTACTGGCTATGTTTTGAACATTTCCTGTCAGACCAGTTTTAGATTCCGATGCCTCACTATACGTTTACTGTATCCCTTGGACCTTCTTATTGACGATTAAACACAGAAATAACATTGGTATTAAATATAAAAGGCACAATGCCGACTTAAGTATAAGAAATCTGACTCTTCTTACTGTCTATATTTTGAAGCATTCCCGTGACACTAGTTATAGTTTCCGATGATTCACTTCAGGTTTGCTGTATCCCTCTGACCTTCTTATTGACGATGAAACACAGAAATTGCATCGGAATTAAATACAAAGGCACAATGCCGAATTAAGTACAAGAGAACTACTCTTCCTACTGTCTATGTTTTGAACCATTCCTGTGACACTAGTTGTACATTCCGATACTTCACTTCGGGTTTACTGTATCCCTCTGACGCTCTTATTGACGATGAAACACAGAAATTGCATCGAAATTAATTACAAAAGGCACAATGCCGAATCGAGTTCAGGAAGACTGGCTCTTCTTACTGTCTACGTTTTGTACCTTTCCTGTGGGACCGGTTTTAGATTCCGATGCTTCACATCAGGTTCACTGTCTCCCTTGGACCATCTTACTGACGACAAAACACAAAAATTGCATCAGAATTAAATAGAAAAGGCACAATGCCGTCTTAAGTACAGAAAAACTGACTCTTCTTACTGTCTACGTTTTGAATTATTCTTGTGACGCTAGTTAAAGATTCCGAAGCTTCACTTCAGGTTTACTGTATCCCTTGGACCTTCTTATTGACGTCGAAACACAGATATGTGCATCGGAATTAAAGAGAAAAGGCACAATGCCGACTTAAGTACAAGAAAACTGACTCTTCTTACTGGCTATGTTTTGAACATTTCCTGTCAGACCAGTTTTAGATTCCGATGCTTCACTATATGTTTACTGTATCCCTCTGACCTTCTTATTGACGATAAAACACAGAAATTGCATCGGTATTAAATATAAAAGTCACATTGCCGACTTAAGTACAAGAACGCAGACTCTTCTTACTGTCAACGTTTTGAACCATTCCTGTGACACTAGTTATAGATTCCGATGCTTCACTTCAGGTTTACTGTATCCCTCTGAACTTCTTATTGACGATGAAACACTGAAATTGCATCGGAATTAAGTAGAAAAGGCACAATGCCGACTTAAGTACAAGAAAACTGACTCTTCTTACTGTCTATGTTTTGAAGCATTCCCGTGACACAAGTTACAGATTCCGATGATTGACTTCCGGTTTACTGTATCCCTCTGACCTTCTTATTGACGATGAAACACAGAAATTGCATCGGAATTAATTACAAAAGCACAATGCCGAATTAAGTACAAGAGAACTACTCTTCCTACTGTCTATGTTTTGAACCATTCCTGTGACACTAGTTGTAGATACCGATGCTTCACTTCGGGTTTACTGTATCCCACTGACCTTCATATTGATGATGAAACACAGAAATTGCATCGGAATTAAATACAAAAGGCACAATGCCGACTCAAGTACAAGAAGAATGGCTCTTTTTACTGTCTATGGTTTGAACCATTAATGTGACACTAGTTATAGATTCCGATGCTTCACTTTAGGTTTACTGTATCTCTCTGACCTTCGTATCGACGATGAAACACAGAAATTGCATCAGAATTAAATACATAGGCACAATGCCGACTGAAGTACAAGAAGACTGACTCTTCTTACTGTCTATGTTTTGAACCATTCCCGTGACACTAGTTATAGATTCCGATGCTTTACTTCAGGTTTACTGTAACCCTCTGACCTTCTTATTGACGATGAAACACAGAAATTGCATCGGAATTAAATACAAAAGGCACAATGCCGACTTAAGTACAAGAAGACTGACTCTTCCTACTGTCTATGTTTTGAACCATTCCTGTGACACTAGTTATAGATTCCGATGCTTCACTTCAGGTTTACTGTATCCCTTGGACCATCTTATTGACGATAAAACACGAGAATTGCATCGGTATTAAATATAAAAGTCACATTGCCGACATAAGTACAAGAAGACTGACACTTCTTACAGTCTATGTTTTGAACCATTCCTGTGACACTAGTTACAGATTGCGATGCTTCACGTCAGGTTTACTGTATCCCTCTGACCTTCTTATTGACGATGAAACACAGACATTGCATCGAAATTAATTACAAAAGGCACAATGCCAAATCGAGTTCAAGAAGACAGACACTCTTACTGTCTCTGTTTTGAACCATTCCTGTGACACAAGTTACAGATTCCAATGCTTCACTTCAGGTTTACTGTAGCCCTCTGACCTTCTTATTGACGATGAAACACAGAAATTGCATCGGAATTAAATACAAAAGGCACAACGCCGACTTAAGTACAAGAAGACTGACTCTTCTTACAGTCTATGTTTTGAACCATTCCTGTGACACTAGTGACAGATTGCGATGCTTCACCTCAGGTTTACTGTATCCCTCTGACCTTCTTATTGACGATGAAACAAAGAAATTGCATCGGTAATAAATACAAAAGGCACAACGCCGACTTAAGTACAAGAAAACTGACTCTTCTTACTGTGTATGTTTTGAACCATTCCTGTGACACTAGTTATAGATTCCGATGCTTCAGTTTAGGTATACTGTTACCCCCTGACCTTCTTATTGACGATGAAACACGGAAATTGCATCGGTAATAAATACAAAAGGCACAAAGCCGACATAAGTACAAAAACACTGGCTCCTCTTACTGTCTATGATTTGAAACTTTCCTGTGAGACTGGTTTCAGATTCCGATGCTTAACTTTAGGTTTACTGTTTCACTTGGATCTTCGTATTGACGATGAAACAGAGAATTTGCATCATAATTAAATAGAACAGGCACAATGCCGACTTAAGTACAAGAAAACTTACTCTTCTTACTGTCTATGTTTTGAAATATTCTTGTGACACTAGTTACACATTCCGATGCTTCACTTCAGATGTACTGTTTCCATCTGACCTTCTTATTGACGATGAAACACAGAATTTGCAGCGGAAGTAAATACAAAAGGCAAAATGCCGACTTACGTACAAGTAAACTGACCCTTCTTACTGTCATTGTTTTGAACCATTCCTGTGACACCAGTTATAGATTTCGGTGCTTCACTTCAGGTTTACTGTATCCCTGTGACCTTCGTATTGACGATGAAACACAGAAATTCCATCGGAATAAAATACAAAAGGCACAATGCCGACTTAAGTACAAGAAATCTGACACTTCTTACTGTCTATGTTTTGAACAATTCCTGTGACACTAGTTATAGATTCCGATGATTCACTTCTGGTTTACTGTATCGCTCTGACCCTCTTATTGACGATGAAACACTGAAATTGCATCGGAATTAAATACAAAAGGCACAATGCCGAATTAAGTTCAAGAAAACTGACTCTTCTTACTGTCTATGTTTTGAACCATTCCTGTGAAACAAGCTATAGATTCCGATGCTTCACTTCCGGTTTACTGTATACCTCTCACCTTATTATTGACGATGAAACACAGAAATTGCATCGGAATTAAATACAAAAGGTACAATGCTGACTTAAGTACAAGAAGACTGGCTCTTCCTACTGTCTATGTTTGAACCATTCCTGTGACTCTAGTTATAGATTCCGATGCTTCACTTCAGGTTTACTGTGTCCCTCCGACCTTCCTATTGACGATGAAACACAGAAATTGCATCAGAATTAAATAGAAAAGGCACAATGCCGACTTAAGTACATGAAAACTGACTCTTCTTACTGTCTATGTTTTGAAGCATTCCAGTGACACTAGTTACAGATTCCGATGCTTCACTTCAGGTTTACCGTTTCCCTCTGACCTTCTTATTGACGATGAAACACAGAAATTGCATCGGAATTGAATAGAAAAGGCACAATGCCGACTTTAGTACAAGAAAACTGACTCTTCTTACTCTCTATGTTTTGAACCATTCCTGTGACACTAGTTATAGATTCCGAAGGTTCACTTCAGGTTCACTGTTTCCCTCTGACCTTTTTATTGACGATGAAACACTGAAATTCCATCGGAATTAAATTCAAAAGTCACAATGCCGACTTAAGTACAAGAAAACTGACTCTTCTTACTGTCTCCGTTTTGAACCATTCCTGTGGCACTAGTTATAGATTCTGATGCTTCACTTCAGGTTTACTGTGTCCCTCTGACCTTCTTATTGACGATGAAACACAGAAATTGAATCAGAATTAAATTGAAAAGGCACAATGCTGACTTAAGTACAAGAAAACTACCTCTTCTTACTGTCTATGTTTTGAACACTTCCTGTGAGACCAGTTTTAGATTCTTATGCTTCACTATGTGTTTACTGTATCCCTTGGACCTTCTTATTGAGGTTGAAACACAGAAATGGCATTCGAATTAAATACAAAAGGCACAACGCCGACTTAAGTACAAGAAAACTGACACTTCTTACTGTCTATGTTTTGAACCATTCCTGTGACACTAGTTATAGATTCCGATGCTTCACTTCAGGTTTACTGTATCCCTCTGACCTTCTTATTGACGATGAAACAAAGAAATTGCATCGGAATTAATTACAAAAGGCACAATGCCGACTTATGTACAAGAAAACTGACTCTTCTTACTGTCTATGTTTTGAACCATTCCTGTGACACTAGTTATAGATTCCGATGCTTCACTTCAGGTTCACTGTATCACTCTGACCTTCTTATTGACGATGAAACACAGAAAGTCCATCGGAATTAAATACAAAAGGCACAATGCCGACTTAAGTACAAGAAAACTGTCTCTTCTTGCTGTCTATGTTTTGAACCATTCCTGTGACACTAGTCATAGATTCCGATGCTACACTTCAGGTTTACTGTATGCCTCTGACCTTCTTATTGACGATGAAATACAGAAATTGCATCGGAATTAAATACAAAAGGCACAATGCAGACTTAAGTAACATAAAACTGACTCTTCTTACTGCCTATGTTTTGACGCATTCCCGTGACACTAGTTATAGATCCGATGCGTCACTTCAGGTTTACTGTATCCCTCTGACCTTCTTATTGACGATGAAACACAGAAATTCATCGGAATTAAAAACAAAAGGCACAATGCCGACTCAAGTACAAGAAGACTGACTCTTACTACTGTCTTTGTTTTGAACCATTCCTGTGATACTAGTAATAGATTCCGATGCTTCACTTCAGGTTCACTGTATCCCTCTGACCTTCTTATTGACGATGAAACACTGAAATTCCATGTGAATTAAACACAAAAGGCACAATGCTGACTTAAGTACAAGAAAACTGACTCTTCTTACTGTCTGTGTCTTGAACCATTCCTGTGACACTAGTTATAGATTCCGATGCTTCACTCCAGGTTTACTGTATCCCTCTGACCTTCTTATTGACGATGAAACACAGAAATTGCATCGGAATTAAATAGAAAAGGCACAACGCCGACTTAAGTACAAGAAAACTTACTCTTCTTACTGTCTATGATTTCAACATTTCCTGTGAGACCAGTTTTAGTTTGCGATGCTTCACTATATGTTTACTATATCCCTTGGAACTTCTTATTGACGATGAAACACAGAATTTGCATCGGAATCAAATAGAAAAGGCAAAATGCGGACTTAAGTACAAGAAAAGTGACTCTTCTTACTGTGTATGTTTTCAACCATTCCTGTGACACTAGTTATAGATTCCGATGCTTCACTTCAGGTATACTGTATCTCTCTGACCTTCTTATTGACGTTGAAACACAGAAATAGCATCGGAATTAAGTACAAATGTCACAATGCCGAATCAAGTACAAGAAGACTGGCTCATCTTAATGTCTATGGTTTCAATCTTTCCTGTGAGACCGGTTTTAGATTCCAATGCTTCACTTCAGGTTTACTGTATCCCTTGGATCTTCTTATTGACGATAAAACACAGAAATTGCATCAGAATTAAATAGAAAAAGCACAATTCCGACTTAAGTACAAGAAAACTGACTCTTATTACTGTCTATGTATTGGCCCATTCCCGTGACACTAGTTATAGCATCCGATGCTTCGCTTCAGGTTTACTGTATCCCTCTGACCTTCTTATTGACGATGAAACACAGAAATTGCTTTGGAATTAAATACAAAATCACAATGCCGACATAAGTACAAGAGAACTGTCACTTCTTACTGTCTATGTTTTGAACCATTCCTGTGACACTAGTTATAGATTCCGATGCTTCACTTCAGGTTTACAGTATCCCACTGACCTTCTTATTGACGATGAAACACAGAAATTGCATCAGAATTAAATACAAAAGGCACAACGCCGACTTAAGTACAAGAAAACTGACTCCTCTTACTGTCTATGTTTTGAACCATTAATGTGACACTAGTTATAGATTCCGATGCTTCATTTCAGGTTTACTGTATCCCTTTGGCCTTCTTATTGACGATGAAACACAGGAATTGAATCGGAATTAAATAGAAAAGGCACAATGCTGACTTAAGTACAAGAAGACTTACTCTTATTACTGACTATGTTTTGAACAGTTCCTGTGAGACCAGTTTTAGATTCCGATCCTTCACTATATGTTTACTGTATCCCTTGGACCTTCTTATTGACGATGAAACACAGAAATTGAATCAGAATTAAATAGAAAAGGCACAATGCTGACTTAAGTACAACAAGACTGACTCTTCTTACTGATTATGTTTGAACATTTCCTGTGACACCAGTTTTAGATTTCGATGCTTCACTATATGTTTACTGTATCCCTTGGACCTTCTTATTGACGATGAAACACAGAAATTGCATCGGAATTAAATACAATAGGCACAATGCCGACTCAAGTACAAGAAGACTGGCTCTTCTTACTGTCTATGTTTTGAAACTTTCCTGTGAGACCGATTTTAGATTCCGATGCTTCACTTCAGGTTTACTGTATCCCTTGGAACTTCTTATTGACGACGAGACACAGAAATTGCATCGGAATTAAATAGAAAAGGCACAATGCCGACTTAAGAAAAGAAAACTGACTCTTCTTACTGTCTATGTTTTGAACCATTCCTGTGACACTAGTTACACATTCCGATGCTTTGCTTCAGGTTTACTATATCTCTCTGACCTTCTTATTGACGATGAAACACAGAAATTGCAGCGGAATTAAATACAAAAGGCAAAATGCCGACTTACGTACAAGTAAACTGACCCTTCTTACTGTCATTGTTTTGAACCATTCCTGTGACACCAGTTATAGATTTCGGTGCTTCACTTCAGGTTTACTGTATCCCTCTGACCATCGTATTGACGATGAAACACAGAAATTCCATCGGAATTAAATACAAAAGGCACAATGCCGACTTAAGTACAAGAAATCTGACACTTCTTACTGTCTATGTTTTGAACAATTCCTGTGACAATAGTTATAGATTCCGATGATTCACTTCTGGTTTACTGTATCGCTCTGACCCTCTTATTGACGATGAAACACAGAAATTGCATCGGAATTAAATACAAAAGGCACAATGCCGAATTAAGTTCAAGAAAACTGACTCTTCTTACTGTCTATGTTTTGAACCATTCCTGTGAAACAAGCTATAGATTCCGATGCTTCACTTCCGGTTTACTGTATACCTCTGACCTTCGTATTGACGATGAAACACAGAAATTCCATCGGAATTAAATACAAAAGGCACAATGCCGACTTAAGTACAAGATATCTGACACTTCTTACTGTCTATGTTTTGACCCATTGCCGTGACACTAGTTATAGATTCCGATTCTTCACTTCAGGTTTACTGTATCCCTTGGATGTTGTTATTGACGACGAAACACAGAAATTGCATCAGAATTAAATAGAAAAGGCACAATGCCGACTTAAGTACAAGAAGACTGGCTCTTCCTACTGTCTATGTTTTGAACCATTCCTGTGACTCTAGTTATAGATTCCTATGCTTCTCTTCAGGTTTACTGTGTCCCTCCGACCTTCCTATTGACGATGAAACACAGAAATTGCATCAAAATTAAATAGAAAAGGCACAATGCCGACTTAAGTACAAGAAAACTGACTCTTCTTACTGTCTATGTTTTGATGCATTCCAGTGACACTAGTTACAGATTTCGGTGCTTCACTTCAGGCTTACTGTATCCCTCTGACCTTCGTATTGACGATGAAACACAGAAATTCCATCGGAATTAAATACAAAATGCACAATGCCGACTTAAGTACAAGATATCTGACACTTCTTACTATCTATGTTTTGACCCATTCCCGTGACACTAGTTATAGATTCCGATTCTTCACTTCATTTTACTGTATCCCTTGGATCTTGTTATTGACGACGAAACACAGAAATTGCTTCAGAATTAAATAGAAAAGGCACAATGCCGACTTAAGTACATGAAAACTGACTCTTCTTACTGTCTATGTTTTGAAGCATTCCAGTGACACTAGTTACAGATTCCGATGCTTCACTTCAGGTTTACCGTTTCCCTCTGACCTTCTTATTGACGATGAAACACAGAAATTGCATCGGAATTGAATAGAAAAGGCACAATGCCGACTTTAGTACAAGAAAACTGACTCTTCTTACTGTCTATGTTTTGAACCATTCCTGTGACACTAGTTATAGATTCCGAAGGTTCACTTCAGGTTCACTGTTTCCCTCTGACCTTCTTATTGACGATGAAACACTGAAATTCCATCGGAATTAAATTCAAAAGTCACAATGCCGACTTAAGTACAAGAACACTGACTCTTCTTACTGTCTATGTTTTGAACCATTCCTGTGACACTAGTTATAGTTTCTGATGCTTCACTTCAGGTTTACTTTGTCCCTCTGACCTTCTTATTGACGATGAAACACAGAAATTGAATCAGAATTAAATAGAAAAGGCACAATGCTGACTTAAGTACAAGAAAACTACCTCTTCTCACTGTCTATGCTTTGAACCTTTAGTGTGAGACCAGTTTCAGATTCCGATGCTTCACTTCAGGTTTACTGTATCCCTTGGACCTTCTTATTGACGATGAAACACAGAAATTGCAACGGAATTCAATACAAAAGGCACAATGCCGACTTAAGTACAAGAAGACTGACTCTTCTTACTGACTATGTTTTGAACATTTCCTGTGAGACCAGTTTTAGATTCTTATGCTTCACTATGTGTTTACTGTATCCCTTGGACCTTCTTCTTGAGGTTGAAACACAGAAATTGCATCGGAATTAAATACAAAAGGCACAACGCCGACTTAAGTACAAGAAAACTGACACTTCTTACTGTCTATGTTTTGAACCATTCCTGTGACACTAGTTATAGATTCCGATGCTTCACTTCAGGTTTACTGTATCCCTCTGACCTTCTTATTGACGATGAAACAAAGAAATTGCATCGGAATTGATTACAAAAGGCACAATGCCGACTTATGTACAAGAAAACTGACTCTTCTTACTGTCTATGTTTTGAACCATTCCTGTGACACTAGTTATAGATTCCGATGCTTCACTTCAGGTTCACTGTATCACTCTGACCTTCTTATTGACGATGAAACACAGAAAGTCCATCGGAATTAAATACAAAAGGCACAATGCCGACTTAAGTACAAGAAAACTGACTCTTCTTGCTGTCTATGTTTTGAACCATTCCTGTGACACTAGTCATAGATTCCGATGCTTCACTTCAGGTTTACTGTATGCCTCTGACCTTCTTATTGACGATGAAATACAGAAATTGCATCGCAATTAAATACAAAAGGCACAATGCAGACTTAAGTAAAATAAAACTGACTCTTCTTACTGCCTATGTTTTGACGCATTCCCGTGAAACTAGTTATAGATCCGATGCGTCACTTCAGGTTTACTGTATCCCTCTGACTTTCTTATTGACGATGAAACACAGAAATTGCATGGGAAATAAATAGAAAAGACACAACGCCGCCTTAAGTACAAGAAAACTGACTCTTCTTACTGTCTATGTTTTGAACCATTCCTGTAACATTAGTTCTAGATTCCGATGCTTCACTTCAGGTTTACTGTGTCCCACAGACATTCTTATTGACGATGAAACACAGAAATTGCATCGGAAATAAATACAAAAGGGCCAATGCCATCTCAAGTACAAGAAGACTGGCTCTCCTTACTGTCTATGTTTTGAACCATTCCAGTGACACTAGTTATAGATTCCGATGCTTCACTTCAGGTTTACTGTATCCCTCTGACCTTCTTATTGACGATGAAACACAGAAATTGCATCGGAATTGAATATAAAAGGCACAATGCCTATTAAGTTCATGAAAACTGATTCTTCTTACTATCTATGTTTTGAACCATTCCTGTGACACTAGTTATAGATTCCGAAGCTTCACTTCAGGTTCACTGTATACCTCCTTCTTATTGACGATGAAACACTGAAATTCCATCGGATTAAATACAAGAGGCACAATGCCGGCTTAAGTACAAGAAAACTGACTCTTCTTACTGTCTATGTTTTGAACCATTCCTGTGACACTAGTTATAGATTCCGATGCTTCACTTCAGGATTGCTGTATCCCTCTGACCTTCTTATTGACGATGAAACACAGAAATTGCATCGGAATTAAATACAAAAGGCACAACGCCGCCTTAAGTACAAGAAAGCTGACTCTTCTTACTGTCTATGATTTCAACATTTCCCGTGAGACCAGTTTTAGTTTCCGATGCTTCACTATATGTTTACTGTATCCCTTGGACCTTCTTATTGACGATGAAACACAGAAATTGCATCGGAATTAAATAGAAAAGGCAAAATGCGGACTTAAGTTCAAGAAAACTGACTCTTCTTACTGTGTATGTTTTGAACCATTCCTGTGACACTAGTTATAGATTCCGATGCTTCACTTCAGGTATACTGTATTTCTCTGACCTTCTTATTGTCGATGAAACACAGAAATTGCATCGGAATTAAATACAAAAGGCACAATGCCGACTCAAGTACAAGAAGACTGGCTCTTCTTACTGTCTACGGTCTGAAACTTTATTGTGAGACCGGTTTTAGAATCCAATGCTTCACTTCAGGTTTACTGTATCCCTTGGATCTTCTTATTGACGACAAAACACAGAATTTGCATCGGAATTAAATAGAAAAGGTACAATGCCGACTTAAGTACAAGAAAACTGACTCTTCTTACTGTCTATGTTTTGAACCATTCCTGTGACACTAGTTACACATTCCGATGCTTCACTTCAGGTTTACTGTATCCCACTGACCTTCTTATTGACGATGTAACACAGAAATTGCAGCGGAATTATATACAAAAGGCAAAAAGCAGACTTATGTACAAGACAACTGATTCTTCTTACTGTCTTTGCTTTGAACCATTCCTGTGACCCTAGTTATACATTTCGATGCTTCACTTCAGGTTAACTGTATCCCTCTGACCTTCTTATTGACGATGAAACACAGAAATTGCATCGGAATTAAATACAAAAGGCACAATGCCGACTTAAGTAAAAGAAGACTACCTCTTCTTACAGTCTATGTTTTGACCCAATCCTGTAACACTAGTTATAGATTCCGATGCTTCACTTCGGGTTTACTGTATCCCTCTGACCTTTTTATTGACGATGAAACACAGCAATTGCATCGGAATTAAATACATAGGCACAATGCCGACTCAAATACAAGAAGGCTGGCTCTTCTTACAGTCTATGTTTTGAATCCTTGCTGTGACACTAGTTATAGATTCCGATGCTTCACTTGAGGTTTACTGTATCCCTCAGACCTTCTTATTGACGATGAAACACAGAAATTGCATCGGAATTAAATAGAAAAGGCACAATGCCGACTTAAGTACAAGAAAACTGACTCTTCTTACTGTCTATGTCTTGACCCATACTCGTGACAATAGTTATAGATTCCGATGCTTAACTTCAGGTTTACTGTATCACTCTGACCTTCTTATTGACGATGAAACGCAGAAATTTGAATTAGAATTAAATACAAAAGGCACAATGCCGACTTAAGTACAAGAAAACTGACTCTTCTTACTGTCTATGTTTTGAACCATTCCTGTGACACTAGTTATAGATTCCGATGCTTCAATCAGAATTACTGTATGCCTCTGACCTTCTTATTGACTATGAAACACTGAAATTGCATCGGAATTAAATACAAAAGGCACAATGCCGAATTAAGTACAAGAAAACTGACTCTTCTTACTGTCTATGTTTTGAACCATTCCTGTGACACTAGTTATAGATTCCGATACTGCACTTATGGTTTACTGTATCCCACTGACCTTGTTATTGACGATGAAACACAGAAATTGAATCGGACTTAAATGCAAAATGCACAATGCTGTACTTAAGTACAAGAAAACTGACTCTTCTCACTGTCTATGATTTGAACCATTCATGTGACACTAGTTATAGATTCCGATGCTTCACTTCAGGTATACTGTATTTCTCTGACCTTCTTATTGTCGATGAAACACAGAAATTGCATCGGATTTAAATACAAAAGGCACAATGCCGACTCAAGTACAAGAAGACTGGCTCTTCTTACTGTCTATGGTCTGAAACTTTCCTGTGAGACCGGTTTTAGAATCCAATGCTTCACTTCAGGTTTACTGTATCCCTTGGATCTTCTTATTGACGACAAAACACAGAATTTGCATCGGAATTAAATAGAAAAGGTACAATGCCGACTTAAGTACAAGAAAACTGACTCTTCTTACTGTCTATGTTTTGAACCATTCCTGTGACACTAGTTACACATTCCGATGCTTCACTTCAGGTTTACTGTATCCTACTGACCTTCTTATTGACGATGTAACACAGAAATTGCAGCGGAATTAAATACAAAAGGCAAAAAGCAGACTTATGTACAAGACAACTGATTCTTCTTACTGTCTTTGCTTTGAACCATTCCTGTGACCCTAGTTATACATTTCGATGCTTCACTTCAGGTTAACTGTATCCCTCTGACCTTCTTATTGACGATGAAACACAGAAATTGCATCGGAATTAAATACAAAAGGCACAATGCCGACTTAAGTAAAAGAAGACTACCTCTTCTTACTGTCTATGTTTTGACCCAATCCTGTAACACTAGTTATAGATTCCGATGCTTCACTTCGGGTTTACTGTAACCCTCTGACCTTTTTATTGACGATGAAACACAGCAATTGCATCGGAATTAAATACATAGGCACAATGCCGACTCAAATACAAGAAGGCTGGCTCTTCTTACAGTCTATGTTTTGAACCCTTGCTGTGACACTAGTTATAGATTCCGATGCTTCACTTGAGGTTTACTGTATCCCTCAGACCTTCTTATTGACGATGAAACACAGAAATTGCATCGGAATTAAATAGAAAAGGCACAATGCCGACTTAAGTACAAGAAAACTGACTCTTCTTACTGTCTATGTTTTGAACCATTCCTGTGACACTAGTTATAGATTCCGATGCTTCAATCAGAATTACTGTATGCCTCTGACCTTCTTATTGACTATGAAACACTGAAATTGCATCGGAATTAAATACAAAAGGCACAATGCCGAATTAAGTACAAGAAAACTGACTCTTCTTACTGTCTATGTTTTGAACCATTCCTGTGACACTAGTTATAGATTCCGATACTGCACTTATGGTTTACTGTATCCCACTGACCTTGTTATTGACGATGAAACACAGATATTGAATCGGAATTAAATGCAAAATGCACAATGCTGTACTTAAGTACAAGAAAACTGACTCTTCTCACTGTCTATGTTTTAAACCATTCGTGTGACACTAGTTATAGATTCCGATGCTTCACTTCAAGTTCACTCTATCCCTCTGACATTCTTATTGATGATGAAACACTGAAATTGCATCGGAATTAAATACAAAAGGCACAATGCCGACGTAAGTACCAGAAAACTGACTCTTCTTACTGCCTATGCTTTGAACCATTCCTGTGACACTTGTTATAGATTGCGATGCTTCACTTCAGGTTTACTGTATCCCTCTGACCTTTTTATTGACGATGAAACACAGATTTTGCATCGGAATTAAATACAAAAGGCACAATGCCGACTTAAGTACAAGAAAACTGACTCTTCTTACAGTCTATGTTTTGAACCATTCATGTGACACTCGTTATAGATTCCGATGCTTTACTTCAGGTTTACTGTATCCCTCTGACCTTCTTATTGACGATGAAACACAGAAATTGCTTCGGAATTAATAACAAAATGCACAATGCCGACTTAAGTACAAGATAACTGACTCTTCTTACCGTCTATGATTTGAACCATTCCGGTGATACTACTTATAGATTCCGATGCTTCACTTCAGGTTTACTGTATCCCT
>NW_025728799.1:47500-53415 GCF_021461385.2 Schistocerca piceifrons | reverse complement strand
GTGACTTTACTAGGCGCGGTCGACCCACGTGGCGCCGCGCCGTACGGGCCCTACTTGTTTGCCGGACGGGGCACTCGGGCGGCGCTGTCTGGGATCTGTTCCCGGCGCCGCCCTGCCCCTACCGGTCGACCATGGGTGTCTATATTTCGATGTCGGGACTCGGAATCGTCTGTAGACGACTTAGGTACCGGGCGGGGTGTTGTACTCGGTAGAGCAGTTGCCACGCTGCGATCTGTTGAGACTCAGCCCTAGCTTGGGGGATTCGTCTTGTCGCGAGACGAGACCCCCAGGGGCTGGTCGCCAGCAGGGGTACGCGTGGGCCCCCCTTGCTTTCAGTTTCCGCACGTCGCATCTCTGGGCGTATCGGTCTGGGCGGGCGCGCCGCACCCAGGGCGCTGCAGTGGGTGCGGCGGACTGGGGCGTATCGGTTGGCGTGGGCGCTGCGATGGGTGCCGCCGCCGTGCGCGCGGGGAGGCGGCGCCGGCCGGCCGGGCGCCGTGTGTACCGCCGCGCTATAGCGTATCGCTTTGGCGGCCGGCGCCGGGTGCCGCGGTGGGTGCCGGACGGTCGATGTCGGCCCACCGGCCGGGGCGTCGCGTGGAGGCGGCGGCGTCGGGTGGGTGCCGTGCGGTGGTCGCGGTGCCCGGCGGGGTCTGGTACGTTGTCGCCGTCCCGTGGTACCACGGCGTCCACCGCCGCCGTCCGGTGAACGCCAGTACCCCTAACCGATGGATGTGAAATAAAATATAATAACACATGATGCTCCGCAAGAAAATAGACTTGGGATAGGGTGTGTCGTTGGCAAGTCCCCGGGGCGGTTAGTGTGTGTGGTGATAAGTCTGTAGGGGGCGGGGGGGGGGGGCGAGGTATTAGGAAATAGATAGATAGATAGTGGTGCCGTGGGTGTCGACAGTAGACATAGCACACTGCCACCTACAGGGATCCGACGGAACTACGCCACCCATGCCGGCAAAACAGTATCGCCATCTATGAAAATAGGGCGACACCACATGCAATACCGCCATCTATGCGCATCTGACAACACTACGTCCGCACCACAAAACATACCGCCATCTGTAGGTCTCCCGCAACATGACCTCCTGCAACGACGCTACCGCCATCTATGAGACGCCAAGCCGACTAAGACAGCGATGGCGCCACAGTGGCCGCCTTTCGACGCCACCCACAAAGGCTGCAGCCTCTGTCGACCATAGCACCCAATCTCCAGTGGCTCTGCCGCACGAAGCCGTGGACCGGCAATGACGCCACCCGCACCCGTTCGTGCACCACCCCAACCGCCAAACTCGCACCTCCAGCGGATGAACGGCGGACGTTTCCCGCACTCGTAAAGTGCAATCCACCCCTATAACTTGCGTTTCATGAAGAGTTATTTCCAATATGCGACATTCCCGCTGTCCGTATACATGAGCCGCGACCTGTACCACTTACGAGCGAGAGACGCGATCGCGTTGCTCACTGTACGGCGTCCGATACCGAGCCATCAGCATGTCGGTCCCCATGCGCGTTGCACTCGCACTCGCAGTCGCAAAAACGTGGGGCAAATATATTACGCGGAAGAGTTATAACAGACCGAGCCCCACTGCATGGGGGGAGTCTTTGTCACTAATGTACACAGATGGAACATTTTGGACTGGAACCAGATTACCCGTACACACGGCGCTGATTAGTAATCAATGCAGAGCCATCAAACTACAGCAAATATACACAACTGTCCGTATACATGCTGAAAGAGTCTGCCCAAAATGGGAACCACACGTCAGCCAGACACTCTGATCACGCACCACTCTCTGCTTCTAACAGGCGCACATACAATATGTAAGCACCAGCATGGAACAACATCCAGTGCATCTTCTCCGCCACATTACACAATCCACACTATCACAACCAGACCAGGAGGTCCGTGCGGAAAATACAATATCCCAGCCTTTCGACATCCACCATTGCGCAGACCAGGCACCAACACCCACACATGTCCTATACAACGGTGCACCCAACATCACAATAGTACCTCCTGTCACAGCGCACAAACAATGACATGAGTCAAAGACACAGGTCTCACACAAGCATAGAATTGGAGCGCCGCCTCTAATAAGCCAAAGGTGCATCCTGACGTGACAAATCTGATCATGTCACAAGCATTCACTTACTATAATCACTATCAACGAACCTGCCGCCCCCGCCCCCCCCCCCCCTACACCTTTCCGTACAACAACGTGTAACCTAACCTAACCTAACCTAACCTATGTTGTACCTTAACCTAACCTATGTTGTACCTTAACCTAACCTATGTTGTACCTTAACCTAACCTATGTTGTACCTTAACCTAACCTATGTTGTACCTTAACCTAACCTATGTTGTACCTTAACCTAACCTATGTTGTACCTTAACCTAACCTATGTTGTACCTTAACCTAACCCATGTTGTACCTTAACCTAACCCATGTTGTACCTTAACCTAACCCATGTTGTACCTTAACCTAACCCATGTTGTACCTTAACCTAACCCATGTTGTACCTTAACCTAACCCATGTTGTGCCTCAACCTAACCCATGTTGTGCCTCAACCTAACCCATGTTGTGCCTCAACCTAACCCATGTTGTGCCTTAACCTAACCCATGTTGTGCCTCAACCTAACCCATGTTGTGCCTCAACCTAACCCATGTTGTGCCTTAACCTAACCCATGTTGTGCCTTAACCTAACCCATGTTGTGCCTTAACCTAACCCATGTTGTGCCTTAACCTAACCCATGTTGTGCCTTAACCTAACCCATGTTGTGCCTTAACCTAACCCATGTTGTGCCTTAACCTAACCCATGTTGTGCCTTAACCTAACCCATGTTGTCGCCTTAACGTAACCCACGTTGTCGCCTAAACCTGCTCTGTAATTGTTATACGACTCGTTCAATTACTGTAGTGTTGCCCACCCGCAACCCTCGCAATATAGTTCGCTACTCGCACTGCCCGCACCCCTGTGTATCGCTTCATGTTAAACACCTTGCAAGTCTTGCTCACTTTCCACATGCTCCTGCTGTACACTGTAATGTGGATGGCAGCAGGACGTACATGCCGCCCCTCCCCACGTCCCCACCTTGCCCCCTGCCTTCGCAAGCTGGTTGGTGAGAAGTTTGCATGTTCAATGCCCTTCGCATGCGACGTACTCAGGCTACGTTGTGGTGCGGCCTGTGTCAACTGTCCGCTGATGTCGTACGCGTGAACCACAATCTGTACTGCACATTCGTCCTTATGTACTGAATGATACATCGTGGCACATGTGTGACCGCACAACGACTGCGCCCAAAAACGGCGGACCATACAGTGCAAATATTGTGCACGCAGCTACGTGTCGTCTCCCTATGAGAGCTGGATTGCAGTGTGGTACGCCATAGAGACGTGTGGGAGGAACGGACGCCGTGGATGGCGATCAGCATGAGCTGTCTGTTGATGTATTCGGACCTAGTCGTCTCTCCTCACACACCGTGATGGCATGGTGCACCGCGTTCCATATCTGCGACATGCTACAGAGGCCGGTTGACAGTCGTTCGAGCAATGGACATCGCATACGTACGGGGGCCACCTTCCACGTATTGTCTAGGCGTGCACATTTTGTTGCGTGTATGTGGGCAGACGTAGTGTGGCGTGACACCTGACACAGGCATGCAATAATCGTTGAAGTTGCAAATGGCGATGGACGCCTGCGTTTTCTGGTGAAGTTACGCAAATGAACAAATGGTAACCTGTTGTGGTGCGGTTGTTCTCGCTAGGGGTGAATCGGTGATGGCGACGATAGGTTGAGGTACTAACCGGTTGTTCCAGCGATACCCACCATGCCGACGAAACTGAACGGCATCTGGGTGTGAAGCGATACGCGGCGGTGGCTGGGTGGGACCGTCCCCGGCCGGTGAGGGGGCGCCTCCCGGCGTGCTGGCCGCGCGGTGCGTGGGCGCACGCGCTACAGCCGGCTGGTGGGGGCGGCCAGTGGCAGGCGCGCCGGCCGACGGACGCGGCAGGCGTCGCAGCTGCGCGCCGGCGCACCCTGCGCGCGGCGCCGTGCGGCCAAAGTAGGTCCTCGCGGGCCCGGTGCGAAGCGCGGTGGACATCTTCAGTGTGCTGGTCCGATTGAGGACTGTGTGCGTTGAGGATGCGCCGCCGCCCGGCGCTCGGCGCCGCGACGCCGTCTGCTGCTCGGTCGCCCCAGCGGTTCTCGCTGGTGGTTTGTATCGCAGCTGTGCGGATGTGTTGGCGCGTGCGCTGTGCTGGGAGAGTTCGCTTCGGCACCCAAGTGGGGCTTTTGTCCTTCTGTGGCGCTGGCGTTGGAGCTGCCGGTCACCGTAGGTGGCGCGTGTTGTCTCCCGCCGGCAATGCCACGACAGCACGCTCCCGGGCCTCTGTCGGCAGCGGCAAGCTCAGTTGGGAGCACGGGTGGTCGCACCGAAAGCGTCTACTCGCCTAACTCCGGGCGATTGCGCCTCTCTCGAACCCGACCAAGTACTTGGGACGGCGCTGCGCGCCGCCGGGACCTGAGAGGGTTTCGAGGTGTATTGTGCAGGGGAGCTCAGCCTCCTCCTGTTTGCAGAATGATTGAGCGGACGCTTGCGTGTTCGCGCGGGCCCCCGGGACACACTCCCGGGCGGCCGGCTGCTCAGCTCTAGTTGACGCAGCTCCCTGGTTGATCCTGCCAGTAGTCATATGCTTGTCTCAAAGATTAAGCCATGCATGTCTCAGTACAAGCCGCATTAAGGTGAAACCGCGAATGGCTCATTAAATCAGTTATGGTTCCTTAGATCGTACCCACGTTACTTGGATAACTGTGGTAATTCTAGAGCTAATACATGCAAACAGAGTCCCGACCAGAGATGGAAGGGACGCTTTTATTAGATCAAAACCAATCGGTCGGCTCGTCCGGTCCGTTTGCCTTGGTGACTCTGAATAACTTTGGGCTGATCGCACGGTCCTCGTACCGGCGACGCATCTTTCAAATGTCTGCCTTATCAACTGTCGATGGTAGGTTCTGCGCCTACCATGGTTGTAACGGGTAACGGGGAATCAGGGTTCGATTCCGGAGAGGGAGCCTGAGAAACGGCTACCACATCCAAGGAAGGCAGCAGGCGCGCAAATTACCCACTCCCGGCACGGGGAGGTAGTGACGAAAAATAACGATACGGGACTCATCCGAGGCCCCGTAATCGGAATGAGTACACTTTAAATCCTTTAACGAGTATCTATTGGAGGGCAAGTCTGGTGCCAGCAGCCGCGGTAATTCCAGCTCCAATAGCGTATATTAAAGTTGTTGCGGTTAAAAAGCTCGTAGTTGGATTTGTGTCCCACGCTGTTGGTTCACCGCCCGTCGGTGTTTAACTGGCATGTATCGTGGGACGTCCTGCCGGTGGGGCGAGCTGAAGGCGTGCGACCGCCTCGTGCGTGCTCGTGCGTCCCGAGGCGGACCCCGTTGAAATCCTACCAGGGTGCTCTTTATTGAGTGTCTCGGTGGGCCGGCACGTTTACTTTGAACAAATTAGAGTGCTTAAAGCAGGCAAGCCCGCCTGAATACTGTGTGCATGGAATAATGGAATAGGACCTCGGTTCTATTTTGTTGGTTTTCGGAACCCGAGGTAATGATTAATAGGGACAGGCGGGGGCATTCGTATTGCGACGTTAGAGGTGAAATTCTTGGATCGTCGCAAGACGAACAGAAGCGAAAGCATTTGCCAAGTATGTTTTCATTAATCAAGAACGAAAGTTAGAGGTTCGAAGGCGATCAGATACCGCCCTAGTTCTAACCATAAACGATGCCAGCCAGCGATCCGCCGCAGTTCCTCCGATGACTCGGCGGGCAGCCTCCGGGAAACCAAAGCTTTTGGGTTCCGGGGGAAGTATGGTTGCAAAGCTGAAACTT
>NW_025728799.1:37500-40000 GCF_021461385.2 Schistocerca piceifrons | reverse complement strand
CTATCAACGAACCTGCCGCCCCCGCCCCCCCCCCCCCCTACACCTTTCCGTACAACAACGTGTAACCTAACCTAACCTAACCTAACCTATGTTGTACCTTAACCTAACCTATGTTGTACCTTAACCTAACCTATGTTGTACCTTAACCTAACCTATGTTGTACCTTAACCTAACCTATGTTGTACCTTAACCTAACCTATGTTGTACCTTAACCTAACCTATGTTGTACCTTAACCTAACCTATGTTGTACCTTAACCTAACCCATGTTGTACCTTAACCTAACCCATGTTGTACCTTAACCTAACCCATGTTGTACCTTAACCTAACCCATGTTGTACCTTAACCTAACCCATGTTGTACCTTAACCTAACCCATGTTGTGCCTCAACCTAACCCATGTTGTGCCTCAACCTAACCCATGTTGTGCCTCAACCTAACCCATGTTGTGCCTTAACCTAACCCATGTTGTGCCTCAACCTAACCCATGTTGTGCCTTAACCTAACCCATGTTGTGCCTTAACCTAACCCATGTTGTGCCTTAACCTAACCCATGTTGTGCCTTAACCTAACCCATGTTGTGCCTTAACCTAACCCATGTTGTGCCTTAACCTAACCCATGTTGTGCCTTAACCTAACCCATGTTGTGCCTTAACCTAACCCATGTTGTCGCCTTAACGTAACCCACGTTGTCGCCTAAACCTGCTCTGTAATTGTTATACGACTCGTTCAATTACTGTAGTGTTGCCCACCCGCAACCCTCGCAATATAGTTCGCTACTCGCACTGCCCGCACCCCTGTGTATCGCTTCATGTTAAACACCTTGCAAGTCTTGCTCACTTTCCACATGCTCCTGCTGTACACTGTAATGTGGATGGCAGCAGGACGTACATGCCGCCCCTCCCCACGTCCCCACCTTGCCCCCTGCCTTCGCAAGCTGGTTGGTGAGAAGTTTGCATGTTCAATGCCCTTCGCATGCGACGTACTCAGGCTACGTTGTGGTGCGGCCTGTGTCAACTGTCCGCTGATGTCGTACGCGTGAACCACAATCTGTACTGCACATTCGTCCTTATGTACTGAATGATACATCGTGGCACATGTGTGACCGCACAACGACTGCGCCCAAAAACGGCGGACCATACAGTGCAAATATTGTGCACGCAGCTACGTGTCGTCTCCCTATGAGAGCTGGATTGCAGTGTGGTACGCCATAGAGACGTGTGGGAGGAACGGACGCCGTGGATGGCGATCAGCATGAGCTGTCTGTTGATGTATTCGGACCTAGTCGTCTCTCCTCACACACCGTGATGGCATGGTGCACCGCGTTCCATATCTGCGACATGCTACAGAGGCCGGTTGACAGTCGTTCGAGCAATGGACATCGCATACGTACGGGGGCCACCTTCCACGTATTGTCTAGGCGTGCACATTTTGTTGCGTGTATGTGGGCAGACGTAGTGTGGCGTGACACCTGACACAGGCATGCAATAATCGTTGAAGTTGCAAATGGCGATGGACGCCTGCGTTTTCTGGTGAAGTTACGCAAATGAACAAATGGTAACCTGTTGTGGTGCGGTTGTTCTCGCTAGGGGTGAATCGGTGATGGCGACGATAGGTTGAGGTACTAACCGGTTGTTCCAGCGATACCCACCATGCCGACGAAACTGAACGGCATCTGGGTGTGAAGCGATACGCGGCGGTGGCTGGGTGGGACCGTCCCCGGCCGGTGAGGGGGCGCCTCCCGGCGTGCTGGCCGCGCGGTGCGTGGGCGCACGCGCTACAGCCGGCTGGTGGGGGCGGCCAGTGGCAGGCGCGCCGGCCGACGGACGCGGCAGGCGTCGCAGCTGCGCGCCGGCGCACCCTGCGCGCGGCGCCGTGCGGCCAAAGTAGGTCCTCGCGGGCCCGGTGCGAAGCGCGGTGGACATCTTCAGTGTGCTGGTCCGATTGAGGACTGTGTGCGTTGAGGATGCGCCGCCGCCCGGCGCTCGGCGCCGCGACGCCGTCTGCTGCTCGGTCGCCCCAGCGGTTCTCGCTGGTGGTTTGTATCGCAGCTGTGCGGATGTGTTGGCGCGTGCGCTGTGCTGGGAGAGTTCGCTTCGGCACCCAAGTGGGGCTTTTGTCCTTCTGTGGCGCTGGCGTTGGAGCTGCCGGTCACCGTAGGTGGCGCGTGTTGTCTCCCGCCGGCAATGCCACGACAGCACGCTCCCGGGCCTCTGTCGGCAGCGGCAAGCTCAGTTGGGAGCACGGGTGGTCGCACCGAAAGCGTCTACTCGCCTAACTCCGGGCGATTGCGCCTCTCTCGAACCCGACCAAGTACTTGGGACGGCGCTGCGCGCCGCCGGGACCTGAGAGGGTTTCGAGGTGTATTGTGCAGGGGAGCTCAGCCTCCTCCTGTTTGCAGAATGATTGAGCGGACGCTTGCGTGTTCGCGCGGGCCCCCGGGACACACTCCCGGGCGGCCGGCTGCTCAGCTCTAGTTGACGCAGCTCCCTGGTTGATCCTG
>NW_025728799.1:30000-32500 GCF_021461385.2 Schistocerca piceifrons | reverse complement strand
CGCTAACGTGCCGGGCCTGGGCGAGGTGAGTGCCGTAGGGGTGCCGGTAAGTGCGGGCGTTTAGCGCGGGCGTGGTCTGCTCTCGCCGTTGGTCGGCCTCGTGCTGGCCGGCGGTGCAGGATGCGCGCGCCTGCGCGGCGTTCGCGCCCCGGTGCTTCAACCTGCGTGCAGGATCCGAGCTCGGTCCCGTGCCTTGGCCTCCCACGGATCTTCCTTGCTGCGAGGCCGCGTCCGCCTTAGCGTGCTCCTCCGGGGGCGCGCGGGTGCGCGGATTCTCTTCGGCCGCCATTCAACGATCAACTCAGAACTGGCACGGACTGGGGGAATCCGACTGTCTAATTAAAACAAAGCATTGCGATGGCCCTAGCGGGTGTTGACGCAATGTGATTTCTGCCCAGTGCTCTGAATGTCAACGTGAAGAAATTCAAGCAAGCGCGGGTAAACGGCGGGAGTAACTATGACTCTCTTAAGGTGGCCAAGTGGCGGCGGTGTGGCTGCATCCGGACTTGGCTTCTCGAAGTGCGGTCTTGATGTAGTCGTGCTGCTGCTGCGAGGTGCCTTCCTTGGGTTATAGTTACAGGGAGAGTGATGCGCAATACATGGGCCTAGCCCTCTTAGCCTCTCCTCTCCTGCGGTCTTCTCCCCTTCTCGTGGGCCCGCTGATTTCGCAGAGTGGAAGACCGCACCAGGGGCTTGGGGGGGTTACCAGCCCCCCCTCGCACTATCCCTTTTTTAGTTGGGGGCAGTAAGCAGAGAATAAGTGGTGGCCCTTCCGCTGAAGGTGCCACCCCAACTCCCCCAGCACCTAGCCGGCCAACCGGCCGTGCCGAAAATCTTGTAACTTTTGCAGCTATGTATACCTGTAGCGAGTGCCACCGCAGCTTTACAACCAAGAACGGTCTCGGGGTCCATCGCCGCCGCCAACATCTTGCGGCCGCCAACGCGGAGATCGTCACGGAGAGGCATCGCGCGAGGTGGACGGAGGAAGAAGTCCTGTCGCTCGCCAAGGCGGAGGCCGAACTGTTCCTTGAGAGGGACGCCCGGTTCTTCTTCGTCAATCAAGAACTCATCAGGATGTTCCCCGACCGAACGCTCGAGGCAATCAAGTGCCGACGGCGGCAAGCTGCCCACAAGCAGCTTGTCCGCCAATTCATGGAGGCGCTTGAGATCGGTCGGGGGGAAGAGCCGGCGTCCCGCCGGGGAGCAGCGAGCCCGCTGCCTGACGCGGGCGAGGCCGCTGCGCCGCCCGTCGACGCAGCCGAGGACTTCGCGGCCGACACCACCGGGCCGCCGCCGGAGGGGCCGACTGACGCCGCCATCTGGGAGCATCTGGCGGGGCTACCCGCTTCCGCCCAGCGTTTCTCTGCCCTGGATCGTGTCATAGGTCTGGGGCGGGGCACGCCGCCCGATGTCATCCTGGGCATGCTCCCGGATGCCCTTGCGTCGGTCGGGTCCAGAGGGGAGAGATCGATCACCAGGACACAGCGGCCGCGCCAACCATCGAAGCGGCCGCCTGCCGCGCCGCCGGCGCAGAAGCGCAAGCGGCGCCGCTGGGAGTACGCGAGAACGCAGGATGCCTTCCGACGGTCGCGTGCACGTTGCGTGCGCGGCCTCTTGGATGGCACCCTGCTCCAGCCGCCACCTGCCATCCCTGGTCTGCTGGACTTCTGGGCGGACCTCTTCACCAAGAAGCCCATCTCCACCGCGGGCTTCATTCGTGACCGCCTCCTCCCGCACTCAGAGCCTGTCGCTCTCGAGTGCATATGGGGGCCGGTCACACATGAGGAGGTCGCCGCCGCGTTGCCGCCCAGGGGATCAGCAGCCGGGCCGGACGGCCTTACCCCAGCGGAGTTGCGGCGCCTGCCGCACGAAGTCCTGGTGAAAGTGATGAATCTCTTCCTTCTGGCCCGCGCCCTTCCGGAACGCCTGCTTCGCGCGCGGACGTCCCTTCTCCCGAAAACGGCTGCACCAACATCCCCCGCTGACTTTCGCCCCATTACGGTCTGCTCGGTGTTGGCGCGGACCTTTCACAAGGTTCTCGCGTCACGCCTGATGCGCGCATGTGCTGTGGACGAACGTCAGCGGGCATTCATCCCTCGGGATGGGATGTTGGAAAATACCTTCATCTTGGACACTGCTCTCACCGACGCAGTTCGCTCCTGCCGCTCTGTCTTTGTGGCATCGATCGACGTATCTAAGGCATTCGATTCGGTAGATCATGCTGCCCTTCGCCCCGTGCTGAAGGCGCATGGCCTGCCGGATTGCTTTGTCGAGTATGTCGAGCGGTGCTACGAGGGCAGCACGACAGTGATAGCGGACGGCGCCGGCGTGGGCGTGTCTGTGCAGCCAGCACGGGGCGTTCGCCAGGGCGATCCCCTCTCCCCCCTCCTGTTCAACTTTGCGGTGGACTACGTTTTAGGCCAACTGCCCTCCCACATCGGAGCTCGGATCCTCGGTCGCAGAGTCAACGCTGCGGCCTTTGCAGATGACGTCTTGCTGT
>NW_025728799.1:22500-25000 GCF_021461385.2 Schistocerca piceifrons | reverse complement strand
TCCGTACAACAACGTGTAACCTAACCTAACCTAACCTAACCTATGTTGTACCTTAACCTAACCTATGTTGTACCTTAACCTAACCTATGTTGTACCTTAACCTAACCTATGTTGTACCTTAACCTAACCTATGTTGTACCTTAACCTAACCTATGTTGTACCTTAACCTAACCTATGTTGTACCTTAACCTAACCCATGTTGTACCTTAACCTAACCCATGTTGTACCTTAACCTAACCCATGTTGTACCTTAACCTAACCCATGTTGTACCTTAACCTAACCCATGTTGTACCTTAACCTAACCCATGTTGTACCTTAACCTAACCCATGTTGTGCCTCAACCTAACCCATGTTGTGCCTCAACCTAACCCATGTTGTGCCTCAACCTAACCCATGTTGTGCCTTAACCTAACCCATGTTGTGCCTCAACCTAACCCATGTTGTGCCTTAACCTAACCCATGTTGTGCCTTAACCTAACCCATGTTGTGCCTTAACCTAACCCATGTTGTGCCTTAACCTAACCCATGTTGTGCCTTAACCTAACCCATGTTGTGCCTTAACCTAACCCATGTTGTGCCTTAACCTAACCCATGTTGTGCCTTAACCTAACCCATGTTGTCGCCTTAACGTAACCCACGTTGTCGCCTAAACCTGCTCTGTAATTGTTATACGACTCGTTCAATTACTGTAGTGTTGCCCACCCGCAACCCTCGCAATATAGTTCGCTACTCGCACTGCCCGCACCCCTGTGTATCGCTTCATGTTAAACACCTTGCAAGTCTTGCTCACTTTCCACATGCTCCTGCTGTACACTGTAATGTGGATGGCAGCAGGACGTACATGCCGCCCCTCCCCACGTCCCCACCTTGCCCCCTGCCTTCGCAAGCTGGTTGGTGAGAAGTTTGCATGTTCAATGCCCTTCGCATGCGACGTACTCAGGCTACGTTGTGGTGCGGCCTGTGTCAACTGTCCGCTGATGTCGTACGCGTGAACCACAATCTGTACTGCACATTCGTCCTTATGTACTGAATGATACATCGTGGCACATGTGTGACCGCACAACGACTGCGCCCAAAAACGGCGGACCATACAGTGCAAATATTGTGCACGCAGCTACGTGTCGTCTCCCTATGAGAGCTGGATTGCAGTGTGGTACGCCATAGAGACGTGTGGGAGGAACGGACGCCGTGGATGGCGATCAGCATGAGCTGTCTGTTGATGTATTCGGACCTAGTCGTCTCTCCTCACACACCGTGATGGCATGGTGCACCGCGTTCCATATCTGCGACATGCTACAGAGGCCGGTTGACAGTCGTTCGAGCAATGGACATCGCATACGTACGGGGGCCACCTTCCACGTATTGTCTAGGCGTGCACATTTTGTTGCGTGTATGTGGGCAGACGTAGTGTGGCGTGACACCTGACACAGGCATGCAATAATCGTTGAAGTTGCAAATGGCGATGGACGCCTGCGTTTTCTGGTGAAGTTACGCAAATGAACAAATGGTAACCTGTTGTGGTGCGGTTGTTCTCGCTAGGGGTGAATCGGTGATGGCGACGATAGGTTGAGGTACTAACCGGTTGTTCCAGCGATACCCACCATGCCGACGAAACTGAACGGCATCTGGGTGTGAAGCGATACGCGGCGGTGGCTGGGTGGGACCGTCCCCGGCCGGTGAGGGGGCGCCTCCCGGCGTGCTGGCCGCGCGGTGCGTGGGCGCACGCGCTACAGCCGGCTGGTGGGGGCGGCCAGTGGCAGGCGCGCCGGCCGACGGACGCGGCAGGCGTCGCAGCTGCGCGCCGGCGCACCCTGCGCGCGGCGCCGTGCGGCCAAAGTAGGTCCTCGCGGGCCCGGTGCGAAGCGCGGTGGACATCTTCAGTGTGCTGGTCCGATTGAGGACTGTGTGCGTTGAGGATGCGCCGCCGCCCGGCGCTCGGCGCCGCGACGCCGTCTGCTGCTCGGTCGCCCCAGCGGTTCTCGCTGGTGGTTTGTATCGCAGCTGTGCGGATGTGTTGGCGCGTGCGCTGTGCTGGGAGAGTTCGCTTCGGCACCCAAGTGGGGCTTTTGTCCTTCTGTGGCGCTGGCGTTGGAGCTGCCGGTCACCGTAGGTGGCGCGTGTTGTCTCCCGCCGGCAATGCCACGACAGCACGCTCCCGGGCCTCTGTCGGCAGCGGCAAGCTCAGTTGGGAGCACGGGTGGTCGCACCGAAAGCGTCTACTCGCCTAACTCCGGGCGATTGCGCCTCTCTCGAACCCGACCAAGTACTTGGGACGGCGCTGCGCGCCGCCGGGACCTGAGAGGGTTTCGAGGTGTATTGTGCAGGGGAGCTCAGCCTCCTCCTGTTTGCAGAATGATTGAGCGGACGCTTGCGTGTTCGCGCGGGCCCCCGGGACACACTCCCGGGCGGCCGGCTGCTCAGCTCTAGTTGACGCAGCTCCCTGGTTGATCCTGCCAGTAGTCATATGCTTGTCTCAAAGATTAAGCCATGCATGTCTCA
>NW_025728799.1:10000-15000 GCF_021461385.2 Schistocerca piceifrons | reverse complement strand
TGCAATACCGCCATCTATGCGCATCTGACAACACTACGTCCGCACCACAAAACATACCGCCATCTGTAGGTCTCCCGCAACATGACCTCCTGCAACGACGCTACCGCCATCTATGAGACGCCAAGCCGACTAAGACAGCGATGGCGCCACAGTGGCCGCCTTTCGACGCCACCCACAAAGGCTGCAGCCTCTGTCGACCATAGCACC
This sequence comes from Schistocerca piceifrons, assembly GCF_021461385.2. Lineage (NCBI taxonomy): Eukaryota > Metazoa > Arthropoda > Insecta > Orthoptera > Acrididae > Schistocerca > Schistocerca piceifrons. The sequence continues at coordinate 14,793 of NW_025728799.1, read as the reverse complement.
CAATCTCCAGTGGCTCTGCCGCACGAAGCCGTGGACCGGCAATGACGCCACCCGCACCCGTTCGTGCACCACCCCAACCGCCAAACTCGCACCTCCAGCGGATGAACGGCGGACGTTTCCCGCACTCGTAAAGTGCAATCCACCCCTATAACTTGCGTTTCATGAAGAGTTATTTCCAATATGCGACATTCCCGCTGTCCGTATACATGAGCCGCGACCTGTACCACTTACGAGCGAGAGACGCGATCGCGTTGCTCACTGTACGGCGTCCGATACCGAGCCATCAGCATGTCGGTCCCCATGCGCGTTGCACTCGCACTCGCAGTCGCAAAAACGTGGGGCAAATATATTACGCGGAAGAGTTATAACAGACCGAGCCCCACTGCATGGGGGGAGTCTTTGTCACTAATGTACACAGATGGAACATTTTGGACTGGAACCAGATTACCCGTACACACGGCGCTGATTAGTAATCAATGCAGAGCCATCAAACTACAGCAAATATACACAACTGTCCGTATACATGCTGAAAGAGTCTGCCCAAAATGGGAACCACACGTCAGCCAGACACTCTAATCACGCACCACTCTCTGCTTCTAACAGGCGCACATACAATATGTAAGCACCAGCATGGAACAACATCCAGTGCATCTTCTCCGCCACATTACACAATCCACACTATCACAACCAGACCAGGAGGTCCGTGCGGAAAATACAATATCCCAGCCTTTCGACATCCACCATTGCGCAGACCAGGCACCAACACCCACACATGTCCTATACAACGGTGCACCCAACATCACAATAGTACCTCCTGTCACAGCGCACAAACAATGACATGAGTCAAAGACACAGGTCTCACACAAGCATAGAATTGGAGCGCCGCCTCTAATAAGCCAAAGGTGCATCCTGACGTGACAAATCTGATCATGTCACAAGCATTCACTTACTATAATCACTATCAACGAACCTGCCGCCCCCGCCCCCCCCCCCCCCTACACCTTTCCGTACAACAACGTGTAACCTAACCTAACCTAACCTAACCTATGTTGTACCTTAACCTAACCTATGTTGTACCTTAACCTAACCTATGTTGTACCTTAACCTAACCTATGTTGTACCTTAACCTAACCTATGTTGTACCTTAACCTAACCTATGTTGTACCTTAACCTAACCTATGTTGTACCTTAACCTAACCTATGTTGTACCTTAACCTAACCCATGTTGTACCTTAACCTAACCCATGTTGTACCTTAACCTAACCCATGTTGTACCTTAACCTAACCCATGTTGTACCTTAACCTAACCCATGTTGTACCTTAACCTAACCCATGTTGTGCCTCAACCTAACCCATGTTGTGCCTCAACCTAACCCATGTTGTGCCTCAACCTAACCCATGTTGTGCCTTAACCTAACCCATGTTGTGCCTCAACCTAACCCATGTTGTGCCTTAACCTAACCCATGTTGTGCCTTAACCTAACCCATGTTGTGCCTTAACCTAACCCATGTTGTGCCTTAACCTAACCCATGTTGTGCCTTAACCTAACCCATGTTGTGCCTTAACCTAACCCATGTTGTGCCTTAACCTAACCCATGTTGTGCCTTAACCTAACCCATGTTGTCGCCTTAACGTAACCCACGTTGTCGCCTAAACCTGCTCTGTAATTGTTATACGACTCGTTCAATTACTGTAGTGTTGCCCACCCGCAACCCTCGCAATATAGTTCGCTACTCGCACTGCCCGCACCCCTGTGTATCGCTTCATGTTAAACACCTTGCAAGTCTTGCTCACTTTCCACATGCTCCTGCTGTACACTGTAATGTGGATGGCAGCAGGACGTACATGCCGCCCCTCCCCACGTCCCCACCTTGCCCCCTGCCTTCGCAAGCTGGTTGGTGAGAAGTTTGCATGTTCAATGCCCTTCGCATGCGACGTACTCAGGCTACGTTGTGGTGCGGCCTGTGTCAACTGTCCGCTGATGTCGTACGCGTGAACCACAATCTGTACTGCACATTCGTCCTTATGTACTGAATGATACATCGTGGCACATGTGTGACCGCACAACGACTGCGCCCAAAAACGGCGGACCATACAGTGCAAATATTGTGCACGCAGCTACGTGTCGTCTCCCTATGAGAGCTGGATTGCAGTGTGGTACGCCATAGAGACGTGTGGGAGGAACGGACGCCGTGGATGGCGATCAGCATGAGCTGTCTGTTGATGTATTCGGACCTAGTCGTCTCTCCTCACACACCGTGATGGCATGGTGCACCGCGTTCCATATCTGCGACATGCTACAGAGGCCGGTTGACAGTCGTTCGAGCAATGGACATCGCATACGTACGGGGGCCACCTTCCACGTATTGTCTAGGCGTGCACATTTTGTTGCGTGTATGTGGGCAGACGTAGTGTGGCGTGACACCTGACACAGGCATGCAATAATCGTTGAAGTTGCAAATGGCGATGGACGCCTGCGTTTTCTGGTGAAGTTACGCAAATGAACAAATGGTAACCTGTTGTGGTGCGGTTGTTCTCGCTAGGGGTGAATCGGTGATGGCGACGATAGGTTGAGGTACTAACCGGTTGTTCCAGCGATACCCACCATGCCGACGAAACTGAACGGCATCTGGGTGTGAAGCGATACGCGGCGGTGGCTGGGTGGGACCGTCCCCGGCCGGTGAGGGGGCGCCTCCCGGCGTGCTGGCCGCGCGGTGCGTGGGCGCACGCGCTACAGCCGGCTGGTGGGGGCGGCCAGTGGCAGGCGCGCCGGCCGACGGACGCGGCAGGCGTCGCAGCTGCGCGCCGGCGCACCCTGCGCGCGGCGCCGTGCGGCCAAAGTAGGTCCTCGCGGGCCCGGTGCGAAGCGCGGTGGACATCTTCAGTGTGCTGGTCCGATTGAGGACTGTGTGCGTTGAGGATGCGCCGCCGCCCGGCGCTCGGCGCCGCGACGCCGTCTGCTGCTCGGTCGCCCCAGCGGTTCTCGCTGGTGGTTTGTATCGCAGCTGTGCGGATGTGTTGGCGCGTGCGCTGTGCTGGGAGAGTTCGCTTCGGCACCCAAGTGGGGCTTTTGTCCTTCTGTGGCGCTGGCGTTGGAGCTGCCGGTCACCGTAGGTGGCGCGTGTTGTCTCCCGCCGGCAATGCCACGACAGCACGCTCCCGGGCCTCTGTCGGCAGCGGCAAGCTCAGTTGGGAGCACGGGTGGTCGCACCGAAAGCGTCTACTCGCCTAACTCCGGGCGATTGCGCCTCTCTCGAACCCGACCAAGTACTTGGGACGGCGCTGCGCGCCGCCGGGACCTGAGAGGGTTTCGAGGTGTATTGTGCAGGGGAGCTCAGCCTCCTCCTGTTTGCAGAATGATTGAGCGGACGCTTGCGTGTTCGCGCGGGCCCCCGGGACACACTCCCGGGCGGCCGGCTGCTCAGCTCTAGTTGACGCAGCTCCCTGGTTGATCCTGCCAGTAGTCATATGCTTGTCTCAAAGATTAAGCCATGCATGTCTCAGTACAAGCCGCATTAAGGTGAAACCGCGAATGGCTCATTAAATCAGTTATGGTTCCTTAGATCGTACCCACGTTACTTGGATAACTGTGGTAATTCTAGAGCTAATACATGCAAACAGAGTCCCGACCAGAGATGGAAGGGACGCTTTTATTAGATCAAAACCAATCGGTCGGCTCGTCCGGTCCGTTTGCCTTGGTGACTCTGAATAACTTTGGGCTGATCGCACGGTCCTCGTACCGGCGACGCATCTTTCAAATGTCTGCCTTATCAACTGTCGATGGTAGGTTCTGCGCCTACCATGGTTGTAACGGGTAACGGGGAATCAGGGTTCGATTCCGGAGAGGGAGCCTGAGAAACGGCTACCACATCCAAGGAAGGCAGCAGGCGCGCAAATTACCCACTCCCGGCACGGGGAGGTAGTGACGAAAAATAACGATACGGGACTCATCCGAGGCCCCGTAATCGGAATGAGTACACTTTAAATCCTTTAACGAGTATCTATTGGAGGGCAAGTCTGGTGCCAGCAGCCGCGGTAATTCCAGCTCCAATAGCGTATATTAAAGTTGTTGCGGTTAAAAAGCTCGTAGTTGGATTTGTGTCCCACGCTGTTGGTTCACCGCCCGTCGGTGTTTAACTGGCATGTATCGTGGGACGTCCTGCCGGTGGGGCGAGCTGAAGGCGTGCGACCGCCTCGTGCGTGCTCGTGCGTCCCGAGGCGGACCCCGTTGAAATCCTACCAGGGTGCTCTTTATTGAGTGTCTCGGTGGGCCGGCACGTTTACTTTGAACAAATTAGAGTGCTTAAAGCAGGCAAGCCCGCCTGAATACTGTGTGCATGGAATAATGGAATAGGACCTCGGTTCTATTTTGTTGGTTTTCGGAACCCGAGGTAATGATTAATAGGGACAGGCGGGGGCATTCGTATTGCGACGTTAGAGGTGAAATTCTTGGATCGTCGCAAGACGAACAGAAGCGAAAGCATTTGCCAAGTATGTTTTCATTAATCAAGAACGAAAGTTAGAGGTTCGAAGGCGATCAGATACCGCCCTAGTTCTAACCATAAACGATGCCAGCCAGCGATCCGCCGCAGTTCCTCCGATGACTCGGCGGGCAGCCTCCGGGAAACCAAAGCTTTTGGGTTCCGGGGGAAGTATGGTTGCAAAGCTGAAACTTAAAGGAATTGACGGAAGGGCACCACCAGGAGTGGAGCCTGCGGCTTAATTTGACTCAACACGGGAAACCTCACCAGGCCCGGACACCGGAAGGATTGACAGATTGATAGCTCTTTCT
>NW_025728799.1:0-2500 GCF_021461385.2 Schistocerca piceifrons | reverse complement strand
TACCTTAACCTAACCTATGTTGTACCTTAACCTAACCTATGTTGTACCTTAACCTAACCTATGTTGTACCTTAACCTAACCTATGTTGTACCTTAACCTAACCTATGTTGTACCTTAACCTAACCTATGTTGTACCTTAACCTAACCCATGTTGTACCTTAACCTAACCCATGTTGTACCTTAACCTAACCCATGTTGTACCTTAACCTAACCCATGTTGTACCTTAACCTAACCCATGTTGTACCTTAACCTAACCCATGTTGTGCCTCAACCTAACCCATGTTGTGCCTCAACCTAACCCATGTTGTGCCTCAACCTAACCCATGTTGTGCCTTAACCTAACCCATGTTGTGCCTCAACCTAACCCATGTTGTGCCTTAACCTAACCCATGTTGCCCATGTTGTGCCTTAACCTAACCCATGTTGTGCCTTAACCTAACCCATGTTGTGCCTTAACCTAACCCATGTTGTGCCTTAACCTAACCCATGTTGTGCCTTAACCTAACCCATGTTGTGCCTTAACCTAACCCATGTTGTCGCCTTAACGTAACCCACGTTGTCGCCTAAACCTGCTCTGTAATTGTTATACGACTCGTTCAATTACTGTAGTGTTGCCCACCCGCAACCCTCGCAATATAGTTCGCTACTCGCACTGCCCGCACCCCTGTGTATCGCTTCATGTTAAACACCTTGCAAGTCTTGCTCACTTTCCACATGCTCCTGCTGTACACTGTAATGTGGATGGCAGCAGGACGTACATGCCGCCCCTCCCCACGTCCCCACCTTGCCCCCTGCCTTCGCAAGCTGGTTGGTGAGAAGTTTGCATGTTCAATGCCCTTCGCATGCGACGTACTCAGGCTACGTTGTGGTGCGGCCTGTGTCAACTGTCCGCTGATGTCGTACGCGTGAACCACAATCTGTACTGCACATTCGTCCTTATGTACTGAATGATACATCGTGGCACATGTGTGACCGCACAACGACTGCGCCCAAAAACGGCGGACCATACAGTGCAAATATTGTGCACGCAGCTACGTGTCGTCTCCCTATGAGAGCTGGATTGCAGTGTGGTACGCCATAGAGACGTGTGGGAGGAACGGACGCCGTGGATGGCGATCAGCATGAGCTGTCTGTTGATGTATTCGGACCTAGTCGTCTCTCCTCACACACCGTGATGGCATGGTGCACCGCGTTCCATATCTGCGACATGCTACAGAGGCCGGTTGACAGTCGTTCGAGCAATGGACATCGCATACGTACGGGGGCCACCTTCCACGTATTGTCTAGGCGTGCACATTTTGTTGCGTGTATGTGGGCAGACGTAGTGTGGCGTGACACCTGACACAGGCATGCAATAATCGTTGAAGTTGCAAATGGCGATGGACGCCTGCGTTTTCTGGTGAAGTTACGCAAATGAACAAATGGTAACCTGTTGTGGTGCGGTTGTTCTCGCTAGGGGTGAATCGGTGATGGCGACGATAGGTTGAGGTACTAACCGGTTGTTCCAGCGATACCCACCATGCCGACGAAACTGAACGGCATCTGGGTGTGAAGCGATACGCGGCGGTGGCTGGGTGGGACCGTCCCCGGCCGGTGAGGGGGCGCCTCCCGGCGTGCTGGCCGCGCGGTGCGTGGGCGCACGCGCTACAGCCGGCTGGTGGGGGCGGCCAGTGGCAGGCGCGCCGGCCGACGGACGCGGCAGGCGTCGCAGCTGCGCGCCGGCGCACCCTGCGCGCGGCGCCGTGCGGCCAAAGTAGGTCCTCGCGGGCCCGGTGCGAAGCGCGGTGGACATCTTCAGTGTGCTGGTCCGATTGAGGACTGTGTGCGTTGAGGATGCGCCGGCGCTCGGCGCCGCGACGCCGTCTGCTGCTCGGTCGCCCCAGCGGTTCTCGCTGGTGGTTTGTATCGCAGCTGTGCGGATGTGTTGGCGCGTGCGCTGTGCTGGGAGAGTTCGCTTCGGCACCCAAGTGGGGCTTTTGTCCTTCTGTGGCGCTGGCGTTGGAGCTGCCGGTCACCGTAGGTGGCGCGTGTTGTCTCCCGCCGGCAATGCCACGACAGCACGCTCCCGGGCCTCTGTCGGCAGCGGCAAGCTCAGTTGGGAGCACGGGTGGTCGCACCGAAAGCGTCTACTCGCCTAACTCCGGGCGATTGCGCCTCTCTCGAACCCGACCAAGTACTTGGGACGGCGCTGCGCGCCGCCGGGACCTGAGAGGGTTTCGAGGTGTATTGTGCAGGGGAGCTCAGCCTCCTCCTGTTTGCAGAATGATTGAGCGGACGCTTGCGTGTTCGCGCGGGCCCCCGGGACACACTCCCGGGCGGCCGGCTGCTCAGCTCTAGTTGACGCAGCTCCCCTGGTTGATCCTGCCAGTAGTCATATGCTTGTCTCAAAGATTAAGCCATGCATGTCTCAGTACAAGCCGCATTAAGGTGAAACCGCGAATGGCTCATTAAATCAGTTATGGTTCCTTAGATCGTACCCACGTTACTTGGATAACTGTG